>NC_136492.1:102172508-102195008 GCF_053919585.1 Euprymna scolopes
CTTTCCAGGTGTTGTTACGGAGAAGAATGGAAAATGAGTATCTCTGGCATCTGGGGTTCTCTAGTCTCCATTTTGAGACACGACACCTTCCTCTCGGGGGGGGGGACCCATCTAACCCATCCGCTCTGTTTGACGTCTGGAATCCAACTGAACACTATCTCCAGCAAACCCGAACACGTGACAGATGACACGTCCTACCGGTCAGCTGTTCAGACCTTCCAGTGCAAACTTGACCAGTTCACAGTTTGACAAGGTCTGACATGCTTTCATAACTTTATTAAAACATAGCTTCACTTCTCTTGTTTACTTTACCAGATAAATAGATAGATAGATAGATAGATAGATAGATAAACTATTTTCAGAATGTGAGAGATTGTATATAATAAATTCCACAGCCAAACAACGCTGCAGCCCACAAGAGCCATGACAGTCAACGAACCAGAAGTCCAAGACTCGAGTTTCGCCCTCATTTGAGATCATCAGTTAGACACATCCGAACTCAGGATTCGTTTACAGTATTTCTCCGTCGTAATGATTTCACCTGCATTAAAAAACTGTAATGGATGAGATCGGTCACAGACCAGCAAACATAAGCATGACTTCTTTTAGTACAATTCTGTGATTTCGAGAAGTGTTGTGGAACTTCGTTGGAGTCTAACCACTGAGCTGAACTCGGGTTTTGAATCCTGAGTTCGGATGTGTCTAACTGATGAGCTCAAATGAGGGCGAAACTCGAGCCTTGGACTCCCAGTTCGTTGACTGTCATGGCTCTTGTGGGCTGCGGCGTTGTTTGGCTGTGGAATTTATTATATAGATAAACTAATAGATCGGCAGATAACAGATTATTTACTGCTTCTGCTCAAACACTATATAACTTTATAACACCGTTTCTCGACCAGGTTGTGCCTTGCGATGAAAAGTGGGTTCTTTACAACAACTGGCGACATTCAGCTCAGTGGTTAGACGCCAACGAAATTCCACAACACTTCTCGAAACCACAGAATTGTACTAAAAGAAGTCATGCTTATGTTTGCTGGTCTGTGACCGATCTCATTCATTACAGGTTTTTAATGCAGGTGAAATCATTACGGCGGAGAAATACAAATGGATGGAATGCATCAGGAACTTCAACAACAATACCCAGCATTAGTTTAAAAAAAACAAATTCTCCTCCACAACAATACCTGACGGCACGTTACTAAACCGACCCTACAGAAGTTGAACGAATTGAGCTACAAAACTCTGCCTCATCCACCATACTCTCTAGACCTCTCATTTACCGACTATCACTTTTTCAAGGATCTCGACAAATTTCTGCATGAGAAATGCTTAAAAAACCTGAGCAATATCAAAAACGCCTTCAGTAACTTCATCGCCACTAGAACGCAAGTTTTTACGTTTCTGGCATATATATTTTGTTTTGCATGGGCGAAAGTGTGTTTGAAGTGCCTATTTAGATCAATAAATTTTTGTTTGCATCTGAATTTAAAAGTTAAAAACCGCAAAAACTTTAAAACCACCCTAATATATATATATATATATATATATATATATATATATATATATATATATATATATCATAATTTTATGTGGTGTACAAAATTTCATTATTGCAATCATGACAGGAACCCCCCCCCCCGTTTTTATGTTCATGATTAAAAGTGGGAAATGAGAAAAAATTTTAAAAAATTCCAAAAGCAATTGTTCAAATAGGTAAAAAGCCGAGTACTTTCTTCTAATATAGATTAGAACCACGTGACATGAGACCCACGGACTCTAACCACCCAAGGTTATATGGTCTACCCAAACCTCATAAGGCAGATATCCCCTTGAGGCCCATTCTTTCTATGGTAAGGCCATCCCAACACAAGGTCGTAAAATGGATCTTTAACACCTTAGAGCCAGTAGTAGAGCATTATAGTAACTATTGTTTAAAAGATTCATTTTATTTTCCGAATTTTATGCAAAATTCTTAGGTTACTAAGAAAATTATGTGCTCATATGATATTAGTAACCTATTTACTTGCGTCCCTATTTTGGATACTGCGCTGATCTTTCATATCGTAGCCAGTTATCATCTCCTCCCATTCCTTAAACCATATTTGTTTAGCTGATGAAATTTGCCACTATATCTGTTGAATTTACCTTTAACAATATTTTTGTGGGTTTCCATAAGAAACAGTTATTATCTAGACCCATACAACCGTTAGTCTACTTTAGATATGTAGACGAAACATTTTTCCTATTTTATAATGAAATGGAGGCAAATCATTTTTTCTCCTTATTAAATAGCATACATCCCGCGTTAAAGTATGCGTGCGAAGGAGAGTGTAATTCGTCTTTAGTTTTCCTTGATGTATTGGCAACAAAAACTTCCTTAAATTACCTTACATTAATATATTGTAAACATACGTTTACAGGAAATGTATACACTCTGGGATTCGTTTTGCTCTACCAAACGAAAAATTAATTTAATTTGAACCCTAACGCATCGAGCCCTTATGATTTGTTCTAATACAAAACTGGATGAAGAACTGAAAATTATTACTGACATTTTATCCAATAATGGGTGACCCCTCTATGTGATTAGGTAAGTCACCAAAAGGAAAATAACTGTTTTCCCCAAATAGAAATCAGTACGGTGACTAAATGTACGATTTACATCCTTTGTTGGAATTTTTTTGTACCAATAATGGTGCATCCCCCCGTTTACATTTATTATTTTTTATCTGGTTCTTATATATGATTTTTTGTATTTTGTATCTTTTTTATTTTTAGTTTCGTACATTTTGGGTTTGTACGAAACTCCCTTTAATTTGGAGAAAACAGAAATGCTAGCTCCGTAATGACGTCACGAGCCCAGCGCGTATTTCGCCCTTTTTTGAAATTCCGCTGACGTGGAGATTGGACGTTTGTTTCATTGCCCGGCGTTGAGAATGGAATTTTGACGAGCCTCCTTCAAAGAAGAAAACCCGACAAGAACTCCCGGGTATGTGACGAGACAGACTTCTGAAAACTATCTACGTGACTACGGTTTTACACGTATTTTAGAAGGAGTGGAATTATTTTAAAGAAAATACCTTATTTTACGTGACAAGAAAACCCGGTAAAAAAAAATAAACGGACAAGCAACGCTGTCTTGCTTCTGAAATCCATCTGTGTGTCTACGGTTTGAACGCAAGCATGGAGGGAGAGAAAATTCTAAAAGGACTTTCAAAAAAAAAGAAAAAGGCGTGTGCCTGACTGGCTTTCAATTTGTGAGTACGCTCCTAAAATTAATTTCATATGCGAGTGTGATTAGGAGATACTATTTTAAATATTATTATTGTATTCGTTAATGGATACACACACCTTCATTATAAGAACCAGTGTTATTTTTTCATAATATGTTACTTTGTCGTTTCATAAGTTTAATGCCCGCAAAGGGAAAAATTTGCAATTAATTTTATTGCGAATAAAATCTCTTCTTCGTTTCAAAGCAAGACTTTTATATTTCATTCTTTATCTTCCCCCTTTTTTATTCCATGCTGTCATTTTTTTTTTTTCAGGTTAGTTACTTTAGCGTCGAACTTATCTGGAAGCAAGATAAAAATCCGACACCGTTTACCATGGTTAGGATGAGTAAGTGAGAAGTTTGCCAACCAAATCACCTCAAATGTACTTGTGTTCTTTACAATACCGTTAATAGTATCCTGTCGCAAAGATGCTCTATCTCCCAACGTAATAATATGTAATTTTAAAATTTAAATGTAGTTGCAGTATTGACTACGTGGGGCAGGCGTCATTAAGACTTGATAGTAGAGTCCAACAGCACGTACCTAGCAAAATCAGAAATGGGGCTTACTTACCAACGGACGTTCTTATTAGCACATGCGATATTTTAATTAATGCATGTTTCATATTTATTAATATATTATATTGGACCCAGTATATAGTAATGATTTTAAAAGTTTTTAAAAAATTGACTGGTGCGCCACTACCGAGAATCAAAACCAAAAACGTTTAGCTTACGATTTATTTTTCCTTTGACGTTAGTCCCTGAGCTATGAAGACATGTTTGCTAAAAGGCTAAAAATTAACACATGAACCAATAGCTATTACATCACGCATGTATATTCGTAATGCGGTCGTTCGAATTTCACCTTGCAAATTTCATTTTTTTTTTTAATTTTCACACTTTTGCACCGATTTTCTCCGGCTAAAACCCGATTATAAAGTTTCGCATGGGTTCGAATACCCTATTAGGTACGGGCAGAAATGGGCGGATAAAAATAGGGGGACCTAGTTTTGAAAGCCGATTTATCATAATTTTTTTGTGGGTTTCCAACTGCTTTTTGATTGTATTTGACAGATTAAGGACTAAACTTAGTTTCCAAAAGGGGGGAAAAAATTTGTACACATGAAAAAATGTTATGAAAAATGTTTTCACGGCGAGACACTCAATTCAGTTAAATTTTGAAGTTAAATAAATTCATTGTAAAAATCCTTTAAAAGATAAATATTAGTTTTCTGGGTCTATTTCAAAGATAATTAGTAAAGTAAAGTCATAAGATATTGAATTAAATTAAAAAAAAACACCTTGTTTGTACAAAACATAAATTAATTAGCCCAAAACCGAGTGATTTTGCCGTTCGCAAAACGCAACAAACTAAAATTTTGTATACACGGAATATACGAAGGCCCAAAATTTCAGGCAGTCTGTGAATATGATGTCATATAATTAAAAGGGAGGAAGGGGTGTGATATTTTTCTTTTTTCCCCAGACGTGCATCCATACATCTGAACGTTTGTATAAATTTTTCCATTTTTTAATTTAATTATTTTTCTATGTTCCTGTTTATAAATTATTATTTTTTTAATTATTGTTCACTATTATATAAAAAAAAATATGTTACGCCGAAAGTTAAACATTCTTGCGAGCAAGGAAATTATTAAAATCTTGCATATAAAAATTATGCGAAACCTGTAATTTAAAAAAAAAGTAGAAATTCAGAAAAAAAAAATTCAGTGACGATAAAATCCAAATGTAAAACTTGAAGAAAGTTAAAAGAATTTTTAACTTTCTTCAAGTTTTACATGTAAAACTTGAAGAAAGTTAAAAGAATTTTTAACTTTCTTCAAGTTTTACATTTGGATTTTACCGTAATTGAATTTTTTATCTTCCACCAGACTATCCATTCATGTGTAATCACCTTTTTCTTCGCCATATTCCCTCTGCTTCACTTTTTTTGTTTTCAAGTAAGATCTTTGACTTACTTGTTTCATCAAATACTTCTGCATGCAAAATCCGATCCCGCATTTTGCTAATCCCTGCCCTCTGATGAGAAGGAAAGTATTTCTTCGAAACTCCACGGATTAAGGACTATCCATTTATCTAGTGTTTCCTTTTCAGATTAAATATGTTTTTAACTCATTTCAAAGTGTTTTTTAACATATTTTATTAACTGTTTGCTCATATATATATATATATATATATATATATATATATATATATATATATATATATATATATATATATATATATATATAGTAATGTGACCGATAATTTAAAATTCAAATTAGAATTAAAAATTAAAAATCTGTTTCATAAGAAGGAACAACAACAAAGTCAATAATTTGTACGATCGTTTCGGAAACGATGTTATATATATATATAAGGGTTGACGGACTGCAGCCAGACAAAAGGAGAAAATAGACAGATAAATAGCCAACCAACCTTTACTTTGTAAGTGAACGCATGGGCATAGTAACCATATCTTCAAAATACTGCAGATATAAATTTATCTCAATGGTAGAGGCAAAGCTATTGTAATACATAATGTAACCTTCATTATTACAAGAATAAATATATTTATTATTTATATTTCTACGTTTAAACAGATATTGCCATTTAGTTAGTGTTAATCAACCATTTTTTCAACAATACGAGAACTTTCTAAATTTCTTTTCCAATACATTTTTTATATTTTTGTCCAATGGAGACAATTTACTTTCATAATTACATTGAGTTATCTCCCATTATATAATTTAATTTTATTCTTTAGATTTTATAAATATCAACTGTATTAGTCAATATTATTTTCCCATTTAGTAGTTTTATTTCATTCATTTATTCAATTTTTATCATTTATTGATTATATTATTTATTTAAACCTTAATATTTTAAAACAATTTTCATATAAATTAATCTATATTTATATATGAGTTTTATACATTTCTATTATAACTTAAGTATTACATTTAATTTAATGATTACCTGATATATCTTTTACATATTTCAAGAATTCTGGCGAAAGAACTGACCCATTAAATTATCGCCCTATTAGCCTCCTCCCACTTTTTGCCAAAATATTTGAGACCTTGAGGTAGCTCTAGATATATCTAAGGCTTTTGACAGGGTATGGCATGAGGGTCTCCTCAGGAAGATTAGATCTTACGGTATCACTGGTAGAATACTTAACGTAATTAAATCCTTCTTAGATAAGAGAAAAATCCAGGTTGTCCTCGACGGTCGTACATCTAAACAATATGATATAAATGCGGGAGTGCCCCAAGGATCTATCCTGGGACCTCTGCTGTTCCTGATATTCATGATTGCCTCTGAGATGGGGATATATGCTGATGACACCACACTCTATAGCAGGCACGACAGGAAAACAAACGAACATATATCTAAAGTAATGGCAGAAACACTAGAGGATGACCTCCAATCAGTAGTGGAATGGGGACAAAAATGGATGGTAACGTTCAATGCCACCAAGACAAAACTGGTTTCATTCAATAATTACAAGAAACCTTCTCTACCACCTATAGCAATGGCCAACGACTCTTTATCTGAGAGTACGTCTCTCAAGCTCCTTGGCCTAACGTTCACTGGAAACATGAGTTGGAACAGTTACATCGAGGGCATTACCAGGGCCGCTGCAAGGAAGGTGGGCTCTCTCTACCGTGCTAGAAAACTTTTAACACCCGAAAGTATCCTGTACCTCTATAAGGCCACTATTCGCCCATGTATGGAGTATTGCTGTCATATTTGGGCCGGTGCATCGGCTACTAGTCTCTCGCTCCTTGACAGGGTTCAAAAGAGAGTCGCAAATCTGATAGGCCCTAAACTGGCATCAAAACTTCAGCCTCTGTCCCATCGTCGAAACGTTGCATCCCTCTGCCTGTTCTACAAGTACTATAATGGTGAATGCTCTGAAGAACTGCAAGCACTTGTGCCCCCACGACGTGAACACCCTCGACAGACCCGACAAGCTGCAAAATCCCACCCCCACACTCTAGAGATCACTAGATGTAAAAGATCCTTCTACTCCAGTAGTTTCTTCCCCAGAACTGCTAGACTTTGGAATTCCATTCCGGGTCACTGCTTCCCCAACTGTACTGACATGCATAAGTTCAAGTGCAACGTGAACCAACATCTCGCTGCCCTAATCCCTACATAGTACCCCAGTAGATGTTTCCCCTGATAGTAGCCCCCTACACCAAAGTGGCAATGTGCCTTGTTTGGGGTGAAAATGTAATAAAAAAAAAAATAAAAAAAAAAGATTTGCTTCAAATAATGAGTTATGGGCGGAATAAATTAAAAAATTGACATAATAATTACATGAATGATTTTGCGCTACAAAACAGGTTCTCTCAAAAATTGAACATTTCAACATGCTTAAAAAATAACGGGTAAGATGGACGGCACCTTGAAATTTCGAATATAGACTTTTGTCATTTATTTATAGTTACATTGAGCTTACTAAATTAAAGGATTCGTATAAATAAAAGGTGAAATATAATTCCCATATATGCCGAGTGACAAATTCTGCACACTTTATAGATATGAAGTCCTTAATATTTTTAAATATAATGACACTAAATCCATTCTCTTCAACTTAAAAGACGAAATTCTTACAGGATGCATTCATAAACGTTGGTTTAAATTTGTACAAATTTAAGCCACCATAAATCATAAAATTTTCTTATTACTGATCTATTTAAAACATTTATAATTTATAACTTAACTATTATTATTATAGTTTTATTACTATTATTATTATTTTAACTTGGTATTTACCATTATTTTCTATTTCATTTTATTATCTATTTCATTTTTAATTTATGTTATTTTTTATTAATATTAGTTCTATAACTATTATAGATACTATTATAAATAATATTATTATTTAATTACTACCCAAAAGATTAATAGTATTACTATTATGGATTGTATTAATATTACTATGTTTAAAACATTATATAAAAAATAACTAATTTTATAAATAATTAGTGGTTACCTCTCTTTGAACAATAAAAGTTTTTTTTTATTTGAGTACCATTTTTCAAAGATGGCGGTTATCTCCCTTTATAAATGAAGTATAGTTAATTCAAATTCAAATATAGCGTTTCCAACGTTATTAATCTGGTGATATTACTTTTATCAGCGTTTTCCTTTATATATATATATATATATATATATATATATATATATATATATATATATATATATATATATATATATATATATATATCTTTGGAGGTACAGAATTTATATCTAGTTTTAAAAATAATAGGTGGAAGTTTCTCGAGAGCTCTTTCGGCTATTATCTCGTCAGGAGAAAATCGATAGCAAACAAAATAATATTGTGTCGAAAAATAAAGAGTTCTAATGGGGAACTTATTAAATGTGCCAAAAGTACGGAGATACTAAAATAAATTTATTAACGTTTAAAAACGATTAAAATATTGGCACAACGAGGGAGAGGAAAAAAAAGCGGGAGAAAAGATTCAAAGTTCCCCAAAGAGAAACAATGCGTTTGATGTTTCTTTTTGCCGGCACAAAGAAGGTTGACGCACCGCGATAGAGACAGACTCCAAAATCTTTAAATGGTTTTTGGAGTCCGCTCTATGTAGCACCTCGAACCAATCTATTTTATATCTATCGGCACAACACGGGTTGTCAACCAAATGCTGGCCAATAGCAGAGTCCAAGCCTGCAGAAGGAGGGAGACCACCAGACCCCATCCTCCCTTGTCTGATCTTCGATGGAACATGCTGGTTTACACGAGTCAAAAGGTGCAAGGATGTTCGCCCAACATAACCAGCATCGCGCTGGCATTTGAATTGATATACAACATTACTATTTTGGATGTAAGGCAAACTATCCTTGCGGAAAGATGGAAAAGCAGGTCTCGTAGTATATACCAAACGCAAGGACACAGAAAAAAGCAGTCGTAAATACTTCTGCGAATCTGTTTGGAAAGTCTATTACTCTTTTCCCCAATCCACGGTAATTTTAAATAAACCAGGCATTTCAAGGGTCCAAACTTTTTAGGAGATTTAAAATCCGCAACCTTTTTGAAAATACAGTCATCAATAAGGTCAACAGGATAACCATTATTGATGAATATTTCCCTGATCTTATCGAGTTCGGCGTCTAATCTGTTAGGCGAACAAATCATGAGGGCTCTATGCACCAAAGTATTAATTAGGCCAACCTTACGTGATTTTGGTGCAAAAGACAACCAGTTCACGTATAGGCCAGTAAATGTCGGCTTTCTATAAATTGTAGTGAGAAAGCCCCCCCCCCCTTGAGCGTTCAACAAGAATATCCAAGAAAGGAAGCGAATTGTCCTTCTCACTTTCCATGTAAGGAATTCAACCTATTAAAAAATATCGACGCTTCACTTTGCGATGGAAAAATAGCAAAAGTGTCGTCAACATATCTGAAATATGCAGTGGGTTTAGTTGTAGAATTAAACATAACGGATTCATAGTACCCGACGAAAATATCCGCTAAAGTTGGGGCCAACGGACTCCCCATTGAAACCCCGTCGACCTGACAGTACATAATATCACAAAAACTAAACTCCACGGATTTAGTGCACATTAAAATGAGTTCAATAAGAATCTCTTTAGAAACCGTGGAGCAGTCAGGCGACCATCATAGAGAGCGTCGGTACATATGCGAATAGTCTCATCCAACGGTATGTTGGTAAAGAGACTAGAGACATCAAATGAGCACATAAAAGACGTCTCTTCATTTGAATCCAGCCCACGTACACAATCAACGAACCGAAAAGAATCTGGGATGCAATGCGTGGTGTATAACTCGCGCACAGGTTGCAGAATTTCCACAAACCACTGAGCCAAAGAATGTTGTGCTGAACCAACCATTGATAAAATAGGTCTCAGTGGAACACCTTGCTTATGGATTTTGGGGAGACCATACATTCTGCGACGTTGTGACCCAGAGGGCCTAATCCTGTCATAGACGTCCTTGCAAAAAAACATTCTTTTTAAATAATGCAAGTAAACGTCTTTGCATTTTAGCCTCGTTCTTGCAAGTATTATCCGTCAACTCGACGGGGCCGAGTTTACGGAATTTCGAAACATCATTGAGAATAACTGCCATTTTCTCAACGTAGTCCGATTTTTCCAAAATCACCACTCCTGCACCTTTGTCTGGTTTGCACATATAAATATCAGTATTAGATTTTAACACTTTCATGGTTTTAAATTGCGTTATGTTCCAGACAAAGTCGCTATGATCGACAGGAATGTTACTATATCGGTGAGCTAAAGCAACTAAATTAGATTTCATCCCAACAATTTTTTTCCGGGGAATCTGGAACATTATGTCTAAGTTGGGAGAACAAAACTTCAAAGGCAGAAAGTGTTCTCTCTTTATTTATACTCGTAGGGGGAATACAAAAATCTAAACCTCTAGACAAAACTCTATTTTCAATTTCAGTTTTTGAAAAATTGAAAATATGTTTGCCCATTAGAACTCTTTATTTTTCGACACGATATTATTTTGTTTGCTATCGATTTTCTCCTGAAGAGATGATAGCCGAAAGAGCTCTCGAGAAACTTCCGCCTATTATTTAAAAAAAAAATGTATATATATATATATATATATATATATATATATATAGTAATTTATAAAATATATATGGCGATTAAGCTACACTGAATATTCTGCGTTTCATCCAACTATAGGAGTTGGATGAAACGCAGAATATTCAGTGTAGCTTAATCGCCATATATATTTTATAAATTACTAACTAGCTCTACCTACGTATTGAGCACTTTGAAGTAAATACTTAAAGTTTACGCATAAATCTATACTTTCGTATATTAAATTTATGTGAATAAATGAAGTAGTTATATATATATATATATATATATATATATATATATAGAGAGAGAGAGAGAGAGAGATAGATAGATAGATAGATAGATAGATATTGAATGTATACATTTGTAAGAGTTTATATATCTTTTTTATTTAGGATTACTACTTATCAAGGCCTAAAGGCCACTCGGGGATAAGAGATAATGAATGATAGGTGGTAGTGTAGTAATCGCTAATGCTGTAAATTGATTATTTATGGAGACGGCTCAAAAAGAACTTATTTATATTGGGTTTAAAGGCTACCATGTTATATTAAACTGGGAAGCAGATCAATGGAATAGTGTTCCATAGGCGGGCAGTTCTGGAAAACAAGCTTTGTATATAGAATCTGCATTCAGATTCAGGCACAGATAGAGAGTGTGGGATATCGTATATAGTGGGTGTAGGTAGTCGAGTGTTTTTTTGTGATAGTTTGGCAAGGGGAACCATAGATTGGAGTTTAGTCGAATACTTGCTATGAAAATAACGATAGAGCAGAGACAGGCTCGCAGCATCTCTTCTATGGGAAAGATGTTGCAGGGAAGAGCAAAGGGTATCACCTACTGGCTTTTATATAGGTAGAGAATTGATTCGGCAGTGAGACACCTACTGGAGCAGTAAAATGATTCAACCATTTTTCTAGTCATCACATAATGTGAAAATCCAACGTCTTGGTTGAATACAGGAAAAATATACCACATGTATGTACAATTGATTATTATCGTAGATAAATTAATAGATTTCGAAAATAGTTTCGTATAAAATAAACATAAATGCATACATTATAGATTTGATCGATATCAATATTATCTAAGTAAATAAATATAGACTAATTATAAATAAAAAAAATTAATAAAATATCAAATAAAATATTTTTATGTTCATATATAGCAATATGAATACAATTTATTAATTACATGAATTTATAATTGCTGACGCTGCATTAAAATTAAAAGATGGCGTAACACATTAAAAAATAACTGCAAGTTGCCTTCCAATTTTGGATTTTGTAACCATACCCATATTCCTTCATTTTCTTTTATAGTTGATGAGTTCATTTTGTTCTGATGAATTAAGGTCGGAATAAATTTAAAAAATTGACATAATAATTCCATAAATGATTTTGCGCTACTAAACAATTGCTGTTAAAAATTGTGCATGGCAACGCACTCAAAGAAATAAACGATAAAATGGCCAACATTTTGAAATTTGGAATATAGAATTTAGTTATTTATTTGTATATGCTCTCTAGTTACATCGAGCTTTATAAATGAAATCACTATATATATATATATATATATATATATATATATATATATATATATATATATAATTCTAAAATCTATATAATTATAAAACTCAAATGATCTTGTAACGAGTAATGTAACCCACTTTCCGGTTTATGACATCCGGTGGCACATGCGCGCATAAATATTAACGTTTAGACAATTGGACAGAGTTATCCCACATACACTATTAATAACCATGGAACTAATGCGGCCCTTTATAACTAGAGCACGTGATTAAAATCTTTTTTTTCTTCTTCCAATTTTTTAAAAGTCGTCTGCTTAGATTCTTATTGTGCCGATTTTCCAGTAGCTGATTGCCCTTACCATAGCTTGGCCTACTCGTGTATTCTATCTGTACATGCCAAACGGAAATCTGGATCGGTAAATGCACACGTTCCTATTACATTGAATAGTGTTTTCTTTTGTTGTTTTTTAAACAGCAAATACTTGAATCTATTCGGTCATATTTTTTACACATATTAAATCCATTTTTTTTTAACAAATTTAATATTTTAAATTCTTCATAAGTTGTTAAACAAGGCTGTAAAAAAATCGTCGGCGTTCGATTCGTAGGAAAATTATGTTTAATTTTCACTTTTTAAGCGATTATTCGGAAAAATACGTAATTTTACACGATTAGGAAAGATTTTTTTTTTCCATGTAAACCGTCCGGATGCCATTAATCCGGAAATATGTTTCTATATAATTAGAAAAAGAAATTACAATATATATATATATATATATATATATATATATATATATATATATATATATATATATATATATATATATATATATATATATATATATATATATATATATATATATATATATATATATATATTCGATAAATGTTTTGGTTTTCAAATATTTTTGTGTTCGGAAAAAATCTTGTTTGTTAATTATTTGCTGCAGTATTTGACGAAGAAGAAATTGGAGTTATCCCCCCACCACCACCATTGCCGCCGTCCGTATACTGCAGAAATGCCGAAAATAAAATAAATTAATAAAAACAAAACATTTTAAGTTGAATAAAAGATGTAATGTTTTCTCAGTTACCTATTAAAAGTAACACGTGATTAGAACAAAACGTTTTCGATAAAATCGCTCGATCTGTTAGGGTTTCTTAATAATATGCTTTTGTTCTAAAAAATGTCGAGCATTTCGTCTATGTGGTAGAAATGAACAAATCGCAAAACGGTGTAAACATGATTTTGTTCCTTATATTAAAAATGTCAACCACTTTTTATTTTTATTTTTGTCGAGATTACTATTTTAAAAAAGGAAAACAAATGTTTTTATATGTAATAAATTCCAACTATTTTTATTTACAAAACATATAAATCATTTAAGGAACAAAATATGTTAATGCAAAACTAACTTTTGTCTGTATTTGAAAATAAAAATAATGACCAATTGGTGCTAGAGTTCTGACATTATAGCCGCATTTTCGTATTGCGAAAGTCTAGCTCTGCAAGAAAACTGCGGCCGCTGTCAAAAAAAATATTTTCTTTACGTAACAAGTGTCACGCTCATGCATGAATTCCATAGCTAATATAACATACTGACCCAACGGGTCACGGGTAGTTTAGTATAATTATAAAACTCAAATTAGCTTGCTTGTTTGTTTGAGCGTTTAAATCGTTCGCCTGCTTTGTGACTTCAGATTTCAAAAAATTCGTCTGCTTACCTATTTCATGGCCATCCTATCTTAAGTCTGAAATTTAAAGCCGCCGTTGCTATTCAAAGTATACACAAGGTCAACAATATCTTTTGTTGTTTTAACTTATTTTAACGTGTTTTCCTTACAAACAAATCTAATTCAAACCTGTTGAGTTAAAAAAAACTTATTTAAATATAAATATACAATATATAACTATAATCATATTTATAACCATAATTACAGCTTTTTATAGCGCTTCTGTGGATTCTGACAATTTTTTCTTCATGCCTTACTTAAAAAAAATATTTTCTCTTGAAGGAGGAGTGGTAGAAACTTGATTTTAGTTGTGCTTTTAGTAGGGCCGCCTTAATTTTAATTTGTGCTTGCAGTAATGCTCTGGGAGCTTCCTGAATTTTATTTTTTTCACTCATCACTTAAAAAATGTTTTCTCAAGACAATGTAATCTCAAAATCACTTTATTTTGAACATTTTTCATCTTACCCTTCAAGGGCCAATGAGTAGACTAAATAAAAAATAATGACAGAAGAGGGGGTAGCAGACCGAACTTTTCTCAAAGTGAAAAGTCGCCAAAAAAAAAGAAAACAAAATAATAATAATGGTGAGGAGGGCTGAAAAAAAAACAACAACGTCAAATCGGGGCTGTAAATCTGTTCTGAAAATGGGATATTGATTTACTGGGACGTTGTATCTGAAACTGTATCCACATCTTTAACATTAACTTTTTTCAGTTTTTTTACAATCTTGTAGCTAAGTGGCCAATAATCCGCAGAAATAGTTGAAATAAGATGGAAAGGAAAATTATAAGAGCGCGCCGATTGTTCAGGTTCACCTACATATTTAAAAAAAAATTTTTTTACCCAAGTTGTGCTTGATTAGAACTTGATTTTAAAAAAAAACTATGTTTTTCGTGTCCAAAATTATTTATTTCCGATTATTTTATTTGTATTTTTCATTGCAAATTGGAATTGTTTTCAAAAATTCTAAGTAAATATGTTTTTTCTAATGTAAAAAAAACTACTTGATCAATTTACATATTAAAAAAAAATACTTGTTTATTTTTACGACCCAACTCAGCGTAGTTTACTTCCTAAAAAGAAACAAAAACCTACTTTTTTTGTCTAATACGTTTCAACGATCACTTCTCTATATAGATTTAACGCAAAATTAGACTTCACTTCTTGGCGACGTATCGAGACATGTAATCATAAGCGTTTCTTTCAACGGGAAATGAGGTGGGGGTGAGATCATAAGTTCCAAATAATTTTAAAAAATACTTAGAAACACTTTCAAACGTGTGGGTAGGGAGAGTCTTCATTTTTTTTTAAAGATTTGCTTTGAAAAGGTCTCACCGTTCAATATTAATTAATCAGTTAATCATTATTTCGGTGGACTTGTACAATACACACTCCCTCCTTATATTTTTTTCGTTTTTTTTTTCCAACGGATCACACCTTTCTTATATAATAGATTTTTCATTTAATATAAGGGTAATGATATATAGACTTTTATTATTCAACATATTTCGCATTGTTTTTGCTGGTCGCCATGTTTGTTTATGTGCACGTGCACGTGCACGCAAAATTGCGTATTGTTTTCACTTGTCGCCACGTTTGTTTCCGCGCGCGCGTGCATTCAGTTTTTGTGCTTTTATGCATTAATTCTGTATACTCACTATTCCATAGCTAGCTATATCATATACTGACTCAACGGGTCAGGGGTAGTCTAGTATATATATATACATATATATATATAATCGCGTTGACACACCGGTTCTCTTCAGATCACCGAAGTTAAGCAACGTAGAGCCTGGCTAGTATCAGATGGGTGACCATTTTGGAATTCTAGTCGCTGTATGTGCTCTCCGCTTATCTCGGCATTTGTTTCCAGTCGTCCTGTACTTCACTTGCGACTGGTATTCAACAATGTAATCTCAGGAGAGGTGTGGTTGGAGACTGCACACCTCCTGCCACAAACATTTCACGCGCAAGCGACCCTTCATAGTCTGTCCAAGACTGAAGGAACCTGCTTATATATATATATATATATATATATATATATATATATATATATATATTAAGAGTGCTCAATAAAAGAAGAGTAATACACACACACACACACACACACACACACATATATATATATTGTGCATTTATGCAGCATGTTCTCATTCAGATTCAACCGAGAAATACGAACATTTCGAGAAATTTTTAAATTACAACAAAAGCTCATTAAACAAGAACACTCCGTGGTATTCAACAATACTTGTCTGAATATATATATATATATATATATATATATATATATATATATATATATATATATATATATATATATATTGAAATCTCATCAGCAAAGTGTGGTTATCTTTTAGGTAACTAAGGCGGTACTATCACCCATGCGCTTGTAGCAACTTTTACCACCAGACAGGGTATAACATAACATCTATTTGCCTTTGTAGACACATAATTTCATATTGAAATGTTTTTACTTACAGCCGTTGGTGACATTACGCTTTACTAATGTTTGCTGTCACATAAAAATAGGCAATGGTAATTTGTCATACGCATTTAACCGCCGTTTGTTTTTAACTAAATTTAATTTGATGCCCATAGCACTGTGGTTTGAAGGCTTTCAAACTTTAACCAGTGTTGCCTATTCTTAATAGGAAGGAAATGATCGAATGTCGTAAAAAAAAAAACAACGACACTCCAACTCAATCAGAATCGTAAAGCATGCCTATACCTTTATGCTCTTAGTTTGCATGAAATGACTAGTATCTGTTTTCTTTCGTTCAGATGCCCACATCCCGTTCTCCTTGTAAAGTACAGGTAAGTCTATTATGAGGATACTCTTCTTTGAGTCTAAGCATGCTACAATGTTTAGGAAGCGGATCTTTTTAGATGATGCACTGGGAAAATTATAACAATATCACAAAATCCAATGAACAACTTCAGTCACTGAACTTAGTTTCATATTAGGAAATACTTTTTGCTATCCCTCATAGGGTGTTCGCCATCATTGGGAACTAGAATATCTGGTTGTCACACGTTGTTAGTTTTCTGTTTCACATTGGGTATTTATCAATTTCATGATCACCTCCAAAACCCCCTTATGTAGTGACAATGATCTTATAACGCATGCACCAAATCCAAGTTATGCGCGACACATTCTCTCAACTTCCTCACACATACTTGCATATATTTTAAAAACTCTCTTGAATCTATGTATGCGTTTTACCTAACATATACCTATACCTAATCTAGTTGGTAGCGAACCTTTTTCAGTTTGTCGTAAATAAATCTTAATTCAAAGATATCGCCTTTGTTTTGTTACTTTTTTTTTTCATGTATTTGCTTGTGCGATAGGACACATAATGGAGTCCACAAACTCAATATGTTACAAAATAATCTATCGCCCAACGTAAACGGTTACTTCTGCTACTTAATATTGACCTTACTGTTAGAGAATGGAGAGAGAGAGAGAGAGGGGGGAGAGTGTGAATTACAGTGTAGACACGTTGACAGGAAGTTAAGATCAGCTGATTGGATTGCGTGTGAGGCATGTGATCAGGTTAGTTGAATCGGTGAGATTTGGTTGCAACTTGGACGAAAGCGGACGGCTTCGCCGTTGTCTCCTCCCCTTCGTTGGTGGTGGGGAACGAACGCTGACGTGGTAGAAATAAGACCTAGAAGAAGAAACCACAAGCCAAATTCACTTTCCCTACTTCTATGAACAAACTGGAAAGTGAATAAAAAAAATATAGAACCGATTTCTTGTCTTGGTGTGAAATAAATCTTCGTCCCCCAAAAAACAGGTATTAAGTCTCCCTCCCAGACGAGAATTTCCAGATGGACCAACGAAGAAGCAGAGGTATGTGAAAATGCATGTCACACGCATATTCAAACTTAACAGCATATGAACATATGTAATAGAAAGACCATTAGATGATCACACACAACGCCATTAACTCTGGTAAGATAATCAAACACTCAATCTTTTATAAATAGACACGTTTTAATATATCTTCTTTTTTTTTTTTAATTCAATTTTCACCCCAAACAAGGCACAGTGCCACTTTGAAGCAGGGGGCTACTATTAGGGACTTAATTAGCGGGGTCATTATGAAGGGAGAAGAGTAGAAAGATGTTTGTTAACATTACATTTGAACTTCTGCATATCATTGCCGTTGGGAAAGCAGAATCCTGGAAGGGAGTTCCAAAGATCCGCAGTTCTGGGGAAGAAACTATTGGAGTAAAAGGCTTTCTTGCACCTAGGGATCTTTACTGTAAAGGGATGAGACTTAGTAGCTTGTCGGGTTTGTCGGGGGTATTTACGTCGGGGAGATACAAGTGTTTGCAGTTCGTCAGAGCATTCACCATTAAAGTATTTGTAGAACAGGCAGAGGGATGCAACATCTCGTCGATGGGACAGAGGTTGAAGCCTAGATGACAGTTCAGGACCTATCAGGTTGGCGACTCTTTTTTGAACCCTGTCCAGGAGCGAGAGACAAGCAGCAGATGCACCAGCCCAGATGTGACAACAGTACTCCATACATGGGCGAATGGTTGCCTTATAGAGGTATAGGATACTGTCAGGCGTAAGTAGTTTTCTAGCACGGTAGAGGGAGCCAACCTTCCTTGCAGCAGCCTTGGCAATGCTCTCAATGTATCTATTCCAGTTCATATTCCCTGTAAACGTTAGGCCGAGGAGTTTAAAAGAAGTACTTTCAGGCAATGTGTTCTTGGCCATTGCTATTGGTGGTAGAGAAGGTTTCTTGTAGTTATTGAAGGAAACAAGCTTAGTCTTAGCAGCATTGAATGTGACCAACCATTTTTGTCCCCATTCCACTATAGATTGGAGGTCATCCTCTAGTGTTTCTGCCATTTCCTTGGATATGTGTTCATTTGTTTTCCCCTCATATCTGTTATAGAGAGTGGTGTCATCGGCAAATATACCCATCTCCGAAACAATTTTATCAGGGAGGTCGTTTATGAATATCAGGAACAATAAGGATCCAAGGATAGACCCCTGAGGTACTCCCGCATTTATGTCATATTGTTTGGATGTACGTCCGTCGAGGACAACTTTGATTTTTCTATTACTTAAGAAGGATTTAATTACATTATGAATTCTTCCAGTGGTTCCATATGATCTAATTTTCTTTAGAAGACCATCGTGTCATACCCTGTCAAAAGCCTTAGATATATCAAGGGCCACCGCTCTACCCTCCCCTGTTTTATCCAATGAACGGTATATACGTTCAGAAACTACAGTTAAGATATCTGCTGTTGAACGGGCTTGCCAGAATCCATATTGTTTGTCAGTCAGGAGTTTAGCAGCTGTTAGGTGCTGGACTAGGGCTTGATTAACTAAGGACTCAAATATTTTGGCGAAAAGCGGGAGGAGGCTAATGGGGCGATAATTTAGTGGGTCAGTTCTTTCACCAGAATTCTTGAAGACTGGTACCACAGAGGCGGTTTTCCAGCAGTCGGGAAAACAAGATTCGTTAAGGCATTTATTGTAAAGTTTGGACAGAACTGGAGCAACCTCGGCAGAGCATTTTTTTAATAGCACAGCCGGGATGAGATCTGGTCCACATGCTTTTAAGGTGTCTAGGTTTTTTATAATAGCATGTACCTGAGAAGGGGTGATTTCAAATCGTCAAGTGTGGCGTCTGTTCGCAGAAGAAAATCAGGGAGTGAGTAGTGTACCGAGTTCAGTGTGGAGTTTGAGGCAAACCGACTGGCAAGCAGATTAGCCTTGTCAGTTGCCGTGCAAGCAACCTCATGATTGTTTGTTAGTGGGGGTTAGTGGGAGAATAATTGACTGTCCATTATTAACTACGCTGTTGTAGATTTTCCAAAAATCTCCATTCCAATTTCAACCAATATACAACAAACGCTAATTTATAATACAACAACGTAACATTACTTCTGCTTCGATTCGCGTAAATAACTGTTTACGTCAGATGATGTCTTTTTATAGAACTCGTTCCACATAAAGCTTGAAGCTGCTTGATGTAAGGAAATACTTCAAGGTGAAAAATAACCAACGATAAGTTTTAGATGAACATATTCTGACTCAGAAAACAGTAATTTTTCGACCTTTGTCAGAAATATTTCTCATGGAATGCGAGGACTAAAGGATAGCATAGGGAAAGCGAGGGGTATGAGGCTGCTGAAAGTAAAGACAAAGTCGACTTTCTACTATCTTGTGTTAAATGGATAAGAAAAACTTTTTGAAAAATCTATATATTAATACGATAGCGTGTGTGTTATTTTATGTGTCACGCTTACATCTTTTTTCTTCCGAGTGAATCTCGTTTAATTGTTATGATCTTTCATTTCTTATAATAAATAATTTTACCAAGAATTTTTCGTAAGTTTTGGTTTCGGTTTCGATTATAGCTGATGGGACTCAAGTCATCTATTTGTTTTTTTTTTTCTTTAATACTTTTACCAATAATTCTTCATAAGTTCTGGTTTCGGTTTCGATTATAGCTGAAGGAACTTAAATTATATATATATATATATATATATATATATATATATATATATACATATATACATATACATATACATATACATATATACATATATATACATATATATATATACATATATGTATACACACACATATATATATATATATATATATATGAGCAAACAGTTAATAAAATATGTAAAAAAAACACTTTGAAATGAGTTAAAAACATATTTAATCTGAAAAGGAAACACTAGATAAATGGATAGTCCTTAATCCGCGGAGTTTCGAAGAAATACTTTCCTTCTTGTCAGAGGGTGGGAATTAGCAAAATGCGGGATTGGATTTTGCATACAGAAGTATTTGATGAAATAACAAGTAAGTCAAAGATCTTACTTGAAAACCAAAACAGTGAAGCAGAGGGAATATGGCAAACAAAAAGGTGATTACACACGAATGGATAGTCTGGTGGAAGATAAAAAATCCAATGACGGTAAAATCCAAATGTAAAACTTCAAAAAAGTTACAAGAATTTCCATTCGTACAAGTAAAATCCAAGGGGATCCCGTAATTGGAAGAAGATAGTCCATAATAATCCAAAGGCAGAAATCCATGGAATAATTCACAAAAATGTGTACAAGGGAAAAAAAGAAAAGATTCCAATAATATTAATAAAAGAAAAATTAGATGTGCTTCTCACTCTACTTCCTAGACATAAATATAAATAAGAAAGATCTGGGAAGAGAAAAAAAAAATTATGATAAAGTTTAATATAAAATATAAAGTAAAGGGAAACAAAAGTAAAAAAGACCCAGACAGGAAATGTTAAAGGCGCGAAAAAATATATAGGGCAAAATAATATAGGTCAACTGAAATGTGCAGGTCATCACTTAAAAAAATGTCAGCAAGAGTTGTCAAATGACACTAAAAGGAAAATAAAAATAAATAAATAATAAATATATAGAAAATAAAGAATAAATAAATAAATAAATAAAAAAAATATAATATAATAAAAAATAAAATATAAAATATAAATTAAAATAAGATAAGAATTAAAAAAAAATTAAAATTAAAAATTATTTAAGGGGAGAGGATGGCCGGTATCTGCAAATTCAGGAAAAAAAGTAAGTAAATGCATATAGTAAAATGAAAGTGTGGGTAGATTGATATATTAGATAGATAAGAAAGTTTAAAGAATAAAACAGAAAATGCAGATAAAAAACCGGTCATGCAAAAAAAGAGATAAAGAATTAAAATAAAGGATTATTAAATTATAAAGTATTAAGAAGTATATCCAAAAACGATAAAGTTAAAGAAAAATTTTTATATCTATATAAAGGGTAAAAGTAATAACTATGTAATTTCAAAATTGCCATAATTAAATTTGGACTTATGTTTACAGAAAGAGATCAATTCATTTTTAGAATTTATTATATTGTTACTTTGAGGGGAAGTAATTATAGTTATAGCTTCGGTTGTGCAGAGGCGACATGATTTAGAGCATGGAGTATAAGACTTAACTTTTTTTATAATATTCCATTTGATTGAGAAGGGAGTATTGTTAGAGTTAAGTTTTTTAATTAAAGTGGTTCGAGAAGTTCCTTCGTTATTATTAGAATTATGGTTGTTAAAAGAAGAAATGTGGTTTGATATTCTTTTCTCAATTAATGTTGAAGTAGCGCCGATATATGTATGTACTTTATTAAAAGCTCGAGGTCTGGTATTAATATTGATTTGCTGATTTGTATTAGTTAAATAGTTTGAATTTTGTTCATAGTGTTCAACAAATGGTGGGACAATGTCTGTATGAGGACTATTTTGGAGGGGATAATGAGTGTTGTTAGTGTTAGGATGGCTGTTAGGAGACATATTATTATTCT
>NC_136492.1:102197508-102350008 GCF_053919585.1 Euprymna scolopes
ATATATATATATATATATATATATATATATATATATATATATATATATATATATGAGATTAAGTTGTGATTTCAAAAATAAAGTTTGGTTTCGGTTTCGATTCAAGCTGGTGCATCCAAGTCATATGGCTATATTATTTTTGAAATCACAACTTTATAATACATAAGAATCGATAGAAAATTGACTCAATAATAATATATACGAAATCTGCATAAATTAAAATATGATATTTAAGCGTATTTTACGACGAATCTACGCCGGGCGTCCCTGTTAGCTTAGATAAATTCTTTTTTAGTTTAAACAAAAGAGCTACAATGATATCAGAGCGTTTCATTTACGCTGAACATCCACAGAATGACAACATCAATATATTGCATATGAAAGGGTCCGCTGTGGAATTTCCACAGGTCCTGCTAGTTACATTCAATACAGTTTTTCTAGCACTATCTAATTCTTTATCCGGTGTTTATTGTTTGCATATTCTAGTTGCTTCATTTTAGATATCCACGTGTCGACTCTATTGCAGTTGTAAAATCGTTCATTTCTTCTTCATAACCAGAATGTTTTAGGGGTGATTTAATGACTAGCAATAATATAGAATATTTTAAATATTGATTTATTAACCTAAAAAAAAAAAACATCGCAAATTTGATAGTGTCATACGTTCCTCGGAGGGTTCTATTATCATTTCCTTATCCAAGTATCTATGAAGAAGGAAGCCTCAAGCAGTTTTGTTTGTTTGGCTTTATTTCTCCTCTTTAATCAACAGATCATTTGTTTTAAATACACATTTTTTTTTTTTAACTATTATGTGATTGTGTTTCGGGATTTTTTTAGATGAGATTTTATAATCTAGATCATTCTAAATACTGTCCTCGACTTGAAGGTTATTCTCACAACATTTTGGCCGATGTCTCTTGTTTGGTTGGTTTGGTTGGTTTTATTTTACGGCATATCAACCCTTTTCGGGTTATTTAATGCCGAATCCAAAGATTTTGAAGAAAAAATTTTTTTAATAGAATATATTTGTTGTTTTCACGTCGGTTTCTATTTAACCCATAGTTGGGACCCTTACAGGTACTACCACTCCGGGTCAGAGTGAACCTGAGAGCAATGGTAATTAAAGGGTGGCTCCACACTCTCCAAAGCTCACAAGCTGGGGCCTCACCACTGGATATAGTTTAAAGTCATATCCAGGACCCCCATTGAGGGACTTTTACCCTCTGCAGGGGGGAAGTCGGCGTATTCTAATGCCCCACCGACAGGGCCAGTGTCTCTTGTGGACAAAGATCTATTGTACAACGGGAAAAAAACGCTAAATATATTCAGTTTTAATTCATAGTCTTTTCGAGGTTGAAGGTGTAATCCTCAGTATAGACGACACTAACAATTCAATTATGAATTGCTTAAAACTTCTACCCAGTTATGGCTTACGGAATGAGAGCAAGCACTAGTTATGTGATGAACATGAAGGGCTCCACACGAAATTTACACGTAAAGATTCCTGGAGTTCTTCATGAAAATTCCTGAGTTTGACAAAACGCACCTGAAGAAGGTCGGAGGTTACATCAACCAATACGTTGCGAAAATAGCATCCAAGATAAGAACAATAGTTCTGATAATCAAAATCATGGTTTTCTATTGGATCAATCAAAACTCCATAACACTTATGAGTCGAGAAATAAATCTAGAAACTGTAATTTGTGGTTAGTAATTTTGGGAATCATAAAGTGAGTTACTTATTTAGAAATGTTGAAAAATTGTTGTATTTATAAACGAATACAAATGCATTCAGAATAAAAATCCTTTATAAAAATAAAATTAGCTGTGATTTTGAAAAAACAAAAAGATGTAGCTGGGACGAAACATTAAAAAAAAAGGTAACTATGACGAAACCTTTGGAGAAGAAAGTTAGCTGGGACGAAACCTTTGCAAAAAGAAATTTAGATAGGAAAAACCTTTGGAAAAGAAAAATAGATGAACGAAACTTTGTAAAAGGACAGCTAAGTCGAAATCTTTCGAAAAAAAAAAGATAGCTGGGACGAAACTTTGTAAAAAGAGAACAGGCTAGGATGAAACATTTGGAAAAGAAAGATAGCTGAGACGAAATCTTTGTAAACAAAAAAAAATTAGCTAGGACGAAATATTTGAAAAATAAAGATAGTTGGATGAAACCTTTGTAAAAAGAGAGAAAGCTAGGACGAAACATTTAGAAAAGAATAGTAGCTGTAACAAAACTTTGTAAAAGGAGAGTAAGTCAGGACAAAACTTTGTAAAAAAAAGTTAGCTGGCACGAAACCTTTGTGAAAAGAAAGTTAGCAAAAACGAAGCATTAGTAAAAAGAAAGATGGGACAAAACATTTGGAAAAGAAAGGTAGCTGTTATGAAACTTTATAAAAAGTGAGTAAGCCAGGACGAAACTATGGGAGAAGGGAATAAGTCAGGACGAAACCTTTGGAAAAAGAAACATAGTTGGGACGAGACATTTGTAAAGAGGAAGTTAGTTGTGATGAAACCTTTGTAAAAAAACGTGTTAGCTACGATGAAAGTTTTGTAAAAAGAAAGTAAACTGGGACGAAACATTTGTAAAAAGAGAAAAAGCCAAGACGAAACATTTAGAAAAAGAAAGTTAGCTGGGACTAAACCTTTGTAAAAAATGAATTAGCTGGGATGAAACATTTGTAAAAACAAAGTTACTTGGGACGAAACATTTGTAAAAAGAGAGTTAGCTTGGAGGAAAACTTTGTACAAAGTGAGTTAGCTGGGAGGAAACATTTGTTAAAAATAAAGTTAGCTAAGACGAAACATTTGGAAAAGAAAGATAGCTAGGAACAAAACTTTTGTAAAACAAAGAGTTAATTAAGATGAAACCTTTGGAAAAAATGATAGTTGGGATGAAAACTTTGTAAAAAGAGAGTTAGCTGGAACGAAATGTTTTAAAAAGAGAGTTAGGACGAAAACCTTTAAAAAGAGATTTAGTTACGACGAAACATTTGTAAAAAGAAACCTTTGTCAAAAAAGAGTTAGCTAGGACGAAACATTTGGAAAAGAAAGTTAGCTGGGACTAAACCTCCGTAAAAAGAGATTTAGCTAGGTCGAAACTTTTGGAAAAAGAAAGTTAGTGGGTACGAAATCTTTGTAAAAAAGAAAGTTAGGTATGACGAAACTTTTGTAAAGCGAAAGATAGCTGTGACGAAACCATTGTAAAAAGAAAGTTAGCTGGGATGAAACCTTTGTAAAAAGAAAGTTAGCATGGTGGGACGAAATCTTTGTAAAAAGAAAGTTAGCTGAGACGAAATCTCTGTAAAAAAATAAAAATAAAGACATGTGGCGGAGAAGTCAAGTTAAGAGAAAGGAGTGTGAGCTGTGTGTATTTATTTGCTTCCCCACTGAGCAAAGTAGGCACAAGGCCGTTTTTTAATGTGGAGAGAGAGGGAGGGGGGAGGGAAAAAGGGGACCAGCTCCCGATGGGTGTGAAATGGGAGCTGAATAGTGACAACTGGTATGAAGGGTTGTCTCTACATTGACCAAGGTCTGATATGTGGGATTACCCCCACATATGGTCTTTGCTTGCAGTATCTGTCGGAACAGATGGTATTTATTTGCTCCCCCACCGAGCAAATTAGGCACAAGGCCAATTTTTAATGTGAGGAGTGAAGGGAGGGGGAAGGGAAAAAGGGGACCAGCTCCCGAGAGGTGGGAAATGGGAGCTGGTTAAAGGTCAGGCATGTGGGATTGCCCCCACATCTGGTCTTTGCTAGTCATAGCTAGTCCTAGCTAGTCATAGCTTGCAGTATCTGCCGGAACAGATGGTATTTATTTGCTCCCCCACTGAGCAAATTAGGCACAAGGCCGATTTTTAATGTGAGGAGTGAAGGGAGGGGGAAGGGAAAGGGGGGACCAGCTCCCGAGAGGTGGGAAATGGGAGCTGGTTAAAGGTCAGGCATGTGGGGTTGCCCCCACATCTGGTCTTTGCTAGTCATAGCTTGCAGTATCTGCCGGAACAGATACTACACTTTGATCTTGTCGCCCGGGCCACAGAGGGCGGGGGACGGTGTTTATTGGACAGTGTCTAGGAGTGTTAGTTGTGTCTCAAAATTGCAAAAGAGATGAAGTCATGTAATACATGAGCGCATGTACGCACAGAGTGATGAAAGGAAAGAAAGAAAAATGGCCGATACAGCTTATTAACGCAAAGGTGCGATCTACAGATTCCTTAAAAACTAACAACGTTATCTCAACAAATAAGCGACGAGCAACCACGAAATAATGTTGGCAGGTAAAAGTCTGTGTAAATGACATCTTGCTGACAATGTATGTGACGCCCCTTTAATATCATTCATTGGAATTCATTTAGCATTAGCTGATTCGGACGAGTCTTGTCCATGTTTTGAATAGATTTTGAGGTGCAGGTGTTGTTGCCGTAAATTTACGAAGAGGAGGGGGAAAAAAAAAGAATTAATTTGGTGCTGCTTCCAAATGTTAAATCTGTCAAACAGAATCCCTTCTTTAAAAAAAAGAAAACACTCTTGGGAAGTGGAATAATTGAATAGGATACGGATATGGATGTCTTTTTTAAGTGCAGCATCTGGCATTCAGTGATTTGATTTAGAACCGCAGTGCAACAGAGCTGCCAGCCCACATGTTCTTTTTATTTTGCCATATTTTTATCTGTCTTCGTCCAGAACGTTTATAACGAATAAACGAAAATTATATCCCATGTACACGTTTAACCGAACGTCATACGCTATTCTTTACGGTAAATTCTGACGTGACTTAATCATATAACAAATAAACTATAGCTCTTTTCAATAGTTAATTTTAACTTTGACCCATTGAGTTAAATATCAAAATTATCCTGTCAATAATGTATGTTATTACTTTTTATAATTGGCAACTGTAAATGAGTGCACTTGGTCTTATTTTTTTTTCATCTTCTAATGATAGATATGTTTGTAATATATGTTTAATACGTGAACTGTGAATTAAAATAATGCAGTTTATGTTTACCTTCATATCCTTTCGCTTATTTATTATTTTGCTTACACTTCTGTTATTGTTGTTAGTACATAGGTTATTTTCATTCACAGCTCATGCATCAAACATATATTCTAAACATATCTATCATTAGACAGAAAGGTTAATTACCGAATCTACGGTCAACATATGAAGCACAACAACATACATCATTAGAACAAAATGTTCAGACCAAAAGTATGGTTAACACATTCATTTACACTTCGCAATTATAAAAGACAATAAGGTACATTATACAAAGCAAAATATATTTATTTCTTACTCTACCTTTAATATAGGAACCTTTCTTACCGACAGAACCGAGATTCTCCAATTTGTAGAAGGCCCATGGGAGAGTGGTAATGTTCTTAACATTCTTTAGTCTTTTTCATGTACAATTAAGGGGAAAGAATCAGCGGTGTTCAGAATCGGTGCACCGCCAGAATCGGTTCCCTGCATTTTCCTTCCTTAGTTTGTATATACGCAAATCTTTTATTAATTATAATTTTTCTGCAAATCAACAAACACATATAGACGGCATAATGACGTTGACACACCGGTCCTCGCTGGATCACTGAAGTTAAACAATGTTGAGCCTGGTTAGTACCAGATGGGTGACCAATTTGGAAATACCAGATAGGTGATTAATTTGGGAATTCCAAGCTCTGTATGTATGGGAATGTCGACACCTTCCTGCAAGAGTTGCTATTTCCTCTAATGGGGATATACATGCGACTGGAGACCACTTCTAAATTTCATACTCCCATGAAACTTCCTCCTTTAGAGTAAGCAGGTTAAACCCGCATTAGGATTAGTGTCGTAGTTTCATTTTTAAATTTCAACAAACACGTAACTTCATTAATAGACACTCCCTAACCTTAACAACTCTTTTAAATACAAAAAACTTTCCTAGTGCTAATTATAAATAAACGCATGCTATCAAACTGTACAAAAACCGATCCTGTAGGTGCACAGTGATTCTGAGCACCACTGATTCTCCCCTTGATTGTGCTCAAAAGAGGTGAGAGAGTATTAAAGTGTCACCTTGTTGCGCATCTCGCGTGGAGCTCCTACCGAATGAAGAATCAAGCTTCTCCCAGCAATCAATATTTCTATTTTAAACGTAAAGCAAGAACTAAATATCTTTTATTGTTTTGCATAATGTACGTTATTGTTTTTCATAATTGGCAACTGTAAATGTGTGATGCGTACTTTGTCTTCATTTTTTTGTTCTAATTATAGATATGTTTGGAATATATGTTTAATACACGAATTGTCAATTAAAATAATGCAAACTAGCGATGAGGGAGAGGTTATTTCTTCTCTTCTCTAGTTCATTTTCACAGAAGAAACGTTCCTATTTACAATGCCTCCGCACGAGGCAGAGTTTGGGTCGTTTTTTAACGTAAAAAAAAGGAACAAAAATAAAAATTGTCTCCTGTCGTGAAGGATTGCTCCTCTACTGAGAGAACCAGAAATTGAAGTGCAGCATCTTTGATCTTGGCCAAAAGGTCAAGAAGGTCGCTAGTCTAGAGAAAGTCTTGCACAACTTTTTGTCGATTGTTATTTCTATAGAATGTCCTTATTATAAAACGTTCACATAAAGAATTTGTCTTTTACCAACACTGCAAATCACTTTTCCTTTCTTTCTGTGTGTACTAAAAGCCAAACGGAATTTTCATGATTTTCTTTCCATGACATTACTGCTTGTGGAGCACAAGAACACGAGAGTACTTTCCTGCTGACTATAACATAATCGTTTTCAAGTCCAATGTCAACAGGTACAGATCGTGTCGTCCTCTTAAGTAATCAAATTTTCTCTATTCTATTCATTTTTTTCAATCCTCTGAGTTCATCAGCCAACTCACAATCTCATTTACACTTGCCCCAAGTGGCTTTCAGCCTTGCTAATTGGCAACTCATCTCTACTTGTATATAAAAGTCACTTTGTCTGTGCGTATGTGAGTTCGTTTCCTATGGACTACAAAACGGCTGGGCCTATTTTATGAAATTCACACAAATATAATTTATGTGTCTGGAAGTGTTCTTGGATAGGTTTTGTGTTGGAATGCCTCTGATGAATATCGAAAATTGTTAATCGATAATTAAAAAAATCCGATTAAAGAAAAAACAGTCCGATTTTGAACAAAGTTAACACCTTATAAAGCCTAACATCACAAATGTATTTGAGAATTTTTATCATTGCACAAGCAGAAGGGCCTGGCATATAAACTCAACAATATGTCCTTTGATAAGACAGGGGTGCATTCAAATGTATTTTTCTGTTTAGAGCACAATTGAACCATGATATTTGACTTTTGAATTGTGAATTTTAATTCAAGCCATTATATAAAAATTATTTTATAAAATCAACGGTAGCTTCTCTACAGTGCAATGTAGTGTATTATGGACCAAGTCACTGTGGGAAGTCATGTGAAGTTTTCTCTTGGTGTACCGCAGTGGGTACCCAACTAGAGCAGGTAATCAATCAATTTGATTGAAAAATGGACAATTTCACCGATTTCGAAGACAATAAAAATATGGTGTGAAACATTCGTTGATTCTTATTTAATTCCTGGAAACGTCGGCTATCCCTGCTAGTTTATATATAAAAAAAATTAAATATTAATTGCAACCCGTTGATTAGAGCATTCGTATAAACTTTCTAATTGCGTAAATCTGTACAAAAATTGATTAAATGATTCTATCTTTCCTTAATATCTATTGACTGCCACTAACAATTTTCTAGTAACAAGGAAGAATGAAGTTACTCGGCAGTTCATTGTAAATGGACTGTTCCCACATATTAGATAGGACGTCATCGTTCATTTATGTTGAATAAAGCTTAAATAAGATGATCCTTCTTCATGTTTTATTACAGACACTTTAATGACATCACAATCAGCAGGTCTGCATTTGCAAGGTCGGGTCGAGTATTCTCAGCAGGAACCTGAGGTCCATCAGAGCGCGGAAAACGAGCCAAATGTCTTAGCGCCACTGAATCCTCCCGGCCATCATTATGCCGTATTCTCGCATGCGTAGGGTTGGTTTCGAGGAGTTCCACTACCTCGACGATCGGATCGTACTTGCTCCTGTTGCTAAACCGTTTCAATAGTACCTCCCCAGGTTCGCAGAGCCAAACAGGTAAGGCAGTACCAGTAGAAGAGCGCCTTTCAAATTTGAACAATCGTTTGTGGGGAGTTGCATTCGTACTAGTGCATAGTAAGGAGCGAATAGAATTTAAAACATCAGGCAGAACGTCCTGCCAAGCACTAAGGAGTAACTGTTTAGATTCCAGGGCCAATAATATTGAGTGCCAAATAACGCCATTATAGCGTTCGCACTGACTGTTTCCTCTTGGGTTGTATGCAGTAGTGTTATTGCACCCAACCCCAAGTCGCGTCAGGAAATTTCTGAACTCCTCCAACACAAACGATGTTCCTCTATCAGAATGGATGAAAGCGAGGAGTCCAAAAATAGAACAAATATTCGTCAGGCATTTGATTGCGGTCTGCGAAGAACAATCACGGCAAGGGAACGCAAAGGAAATCGACTGTACTCATCCACGATAGTAAATAGGTAACAACATCCTTTTGAAGATGCCGGGACAGGCCCCTTGAAGTCTACGGAGAGACGCTGGAAGGGAGCAGTAGTGCGGATCAGTGTATTGTTAGTAGGGCTGAAGAATTGAGGCTTTATTTTTGCGCATGTTGTACACTTGGATGTCACGCGCCGAACATCATCAATTGAGTATGGCATATTTTGTGATCGTATAAAGTGCCAAAAACGCTGTACACCAGGATGTATTAATGACCTGTGTATGGCTCTTAGCTCCTCCAAGGAGGAAGTAGCAGCACCACACACTCTCGATAAAGCATCGGCAACAATGTTTTCACTTCCGGGACGGTGTTTTAGATCATACGAGAATGGGAGAAGCTCCATTTTCCACCAAATGATTTTATCGTTTTTAATTTTTCCTCGGTTAGCTGACTTACACATAAAAGATACGGCTCGCTGGTCTGTTACGATAGTGAAGTGCTTCCCAGCAAGGAGGTCCCTCCATTTTCGGACACATTCAACTATCGCGTAAGCCTCTTTTTCAAGCATGTGTAGTCGTATTTCCGATGGGTTTAGTGAGCGGGAAAAGAACGCTACAGGCCTATCAGCCTGTAAGAGGGTCCTCCGATAGCCTTTTCTGAGGCATCAGTTTCGATAGTAATTGGTAGTTCGTCGTTGATAACCTTTACAGATGATCGGCGACGTCCTTCTTAAGTTTCTCGAAAGAATTCACAACTATAGGCAGCATGGGAAATTGTTTATTTTCAACCAGGGGACGAATTTTGTGTGAATACTTAGGTATCTATTTCGCGTAGTAAGAAAACATACCAAGGTACCTTTTTAACGAATTTGAATCCGAAAGAGGAGGCATTTGCAAAAGGTGTTTCAACCGCTCAGGATCAGGTTGGATAGTTCCGTCACAGATTTGGTATCAAAGCAAATTGATAGAGCGAAGCGAAAACTTTGATTTTACTCGGTTTATTTCGATGTTGTATGTTGAGGCAGCTTTTAAGAAACGTTCCAAGTTAACGTCATGCTCCCTTGAGTTTTACTGCAAATGGTAATATCATCAATGTAAGAAAAAGTTCCGAATAACTTATTTTCAGAAATAAAGGAATTCATAAATCGTTGAAAGGCAGAAACCCCATTAGTGACACCCATGGGTATTCGTTTGAATTGATACAAACGATTTCCAGCTTGAAAAGCCGTGTAGGGCTGATCTTCGGGACAAATTTCAATTTGGTAGTAAGCCTTAGACAAATCAATCGTACTAAAAATATGATACTGGGCAATTTGGTTTACGAGATCCTCAATCCGAGGCAATGGGTACGCGTCAAGTAGGGTGAAACGATTAATAGTTTGGGAAAAATCAACCACTAATCATTTCTTTCTATTAGGTGACGAAGTTACAACAATTTGAGCACGCCATGGTGAATAGCTGGTTTCAATGACGTCGTCCTTAAGCAGTTGAAGAATTTCCTTTTCAATAAATCGGGCATCCTCTGCACGGTAGTTTCTGGATTTTGTAGCAATGGGTCTGCAATCAGGAGTCAGGTTTCGGAACAATTTTACAGGGGCACAACTGATCTTGGTTAGTACGCAGATTTTTAAGGCATCCTGAGATCCACCAAAAGAAATAGTAACGCCCCGGTGTAGTTTCAAAAACGGCACCCCGAGTATAATGTCCATACAGGAGTCGGGAAGTATAGTAAGGTTAATCTCTTTATATTCGCAACCTTTGATAACGTCAGCAACAGAGCGACCGATGTTTAAATAGAGAACTTCTAGCTTATCAGGGTTTAACAAAGCAATAGTTGATAAGTAGTAATTAAAGTTGCGGAACCATAATTTCCAAAGCTTGTTGGCCTGAGGGTCTGCCGAGGAAACATCAAATTTATCCAGGCGAATTATCTTCTCCATGAGGAAAATAAAAAATTAGTTCGGTAAATTGTGGTCTTTTATCGTAGAACGGAAGACAGACCAAAACCTCTTTACTAGGCTTTACCGAACTAATTTCACAGCCAATAATAAACGTAAGAGCAAATAGTAAATGTAAGAGCAGGTAGCAGCAGTAAACGCAGGAACTGTTAGTAACGAAATGTTGAAGAAACTTTTACTTTCACGGAAATATAACAATAGGGAAATTTGGGAGGAATTTGTTTGTTGGTCTTAAGGTAGAGTTGGAAGCAAATCGCTGGGCAAGTAGTTCCGCCTTCTCGGTTGCTGTGCATGTAACCTTCTGGTTGCAGAATAGTAGGGGAATTACCGATTGCCCTTTATTCATGTAGCAGAATTAGCAGTAACCAAAATGAGAAATAGAGAGCTTACCTCGGATACGTCTGTTTTGGGCTGAGTGGAAGAGAGAGAGTTCCAAGATGGCGTCCATGGGCTTTTATTAGCGTTTACCCAATGTAATTATCGTTGAATCACGTCTGCTCTCGCGTGATTATGCAAATACGTCGTTCCCGGCCGCTATAAAGGCAGGACACTGGAAAGGAGAGGGAGTGTTCTGCAGATTGTGTATAGGTGATTCTGGCGAGTAGATTGTGCTTGTTACGACTCACGTGTCTGCGAGAAGCGAGTTTTTGTTCCGTCTGTTTTTAGTTGTATTTTTTGTTTGTTTTGCCTACTACATTTTTGTTTCAATTCACTACACTATTAAAGATTTTCCAGAAATCACAAGTTCTTATCTTTTGCAATTCTATGCATTCCCTGGTTATTTCAGCATGCTTTCTTTTGACTGTCCCTATTTCTTTCTTACAATGATTTCTAGCATTTATGAATTTTTGCCTATTTGTATTTGATTTATGACATATGATTCATCTTTGTGCAACAGCAGCTGTAGTGAACGATGGGGGTGAGTGGTGCTTACTATAATACTTCCGTGTGAGAAAATGTGCTTTAATGCTCGCTTTGCAGCATTAAGTTGTCTCATTGGCACACTGTTCAGCAGGAAGAGAGAAGATATTGGTCCATGGGAAATCTCTAATGTGTTCTCTGATAGCTTCCCAGTCAGTCCTTTTGTAGTATTTTGTTGTTTTGAGCAATGGCTCCTCACCTTGGGGTTGGTATTAAAGTGTGATGTCAACGGATACCACTAGGTGGTCTACGTTTTTAAGTGGACTGTGGGCATTAGTGACACAATCCTCAGGTACTGTGGTGAGGAATAGGTCTAAAAGTGAAGCCTGCTGCTGTTCATGATCTGGAAGGCAAGTTGGGAACATTACTGTTTGTGTGAGGAAATGTGCTATAGAGAAGCTATAAGCAGAGCATGTAGCTTCATTTTACTAACCTGAAAAACTAAGCCAATTTTTATGGTAGACTTTAAAGTCAGCAAACACATGTATTTGGTCGTTCCTATTTAAGGAGAGTGCTGGATCTATGCTATCAGAGACATGATCGATAGAGCAGAGTCTTGATTTGGTAGAGAAAATATAAGTGACGAAAGGCTAGTCGAAAGCTCATAAAAGCCCGGTCATCTGATTCAAGACATTGCTCTCTAGTCAAAAGGAGGGTGCTATGAATATAGACTCCAAGCCCGTGCATATTTCTATCTGAGTCCTTACGGTTGAGAAGAAGGTATCTTGTTATGTTAAAGTAGTTAGATAGGATTGAGCAGTGTAAGATGGTTTAACTTAATGCTAAGATATCTGAAGAGTTTACCTAGAAGTAAGACTTTATATCATCTAGATTACTTCTAAGCTCACGAATATTTGTGAATGCGTGCCTCAAAGGGGGAGGCGAATTGGCTTTGTTTAGGTGGTTGCCTGGTTTGAAAGTAAAATGTGTTTTTTTCTTTTTCGTTTCTATTGTCCACTGTTAAAACGGTCTCATTGTAAGAAAGAATAATTCGGTTTTTGTCTTGGTGGGGCTATGCTGGTTTGAACTAGTAGAAAGTATAGAAATTTTTATAACATTGTTTCATAACAAGGTTTTTTTTATATATAGAAAACCATAACAATGTGTTTATTATATATTATTAAAAAATGAAAGAAGAAAAAGGCAGTTTGATTTAAGTTAAAATTTTATAAGCTAGGTGTCTTTTAAATGAAGAAATTTCAATGATGATTTCGATATATAGCTGAGAAAAGATACGCAAGTTTCAAGGTCTGAAAGTTTTTGTTGCGTTTATGGAAGGAATTCATATTACCCCAATAAGAAAGGTTCAATAAATATCTAGATCTCTATCATACAGGCTGGCCAGCCGAAAAGACAAAGCTCAGACAAATGCTTTGTCTTGTTTTGAGATAACATCGTGACTTGTTGATGAAATTAGGAAAATTGGTTGTGGAGACGATTTGGTTATCTTTCTACATAAGCAAAGATTTTTCAACGAACGATGGCTAAAGTGACTATTAGTATTTTTTTTAGGAGGAGGAGGGTTAAATACGCTGTGTAAAGGTGAGTTAAAAGGTGAAAAATGATTCATGACGATTTTCTTAATTTTAGGGTACCTTAAGGTGATGACTTTCTCTCAAGATTAAATGTAAGCTGACAAAATAAAAAATAGTTTTTTTATTATAAAAAAGAAAAAAAATGAATAGGTGCAGATAATAAGGTGGAAGTAAATAGTGGATATATTTTTAGAAATATAATAAACTAGTAGGGAGACCCGACGTTGTTCGGGATTGAATGATGATCAACAAATGTTGCACACTCCTATATTTTTATTGTCATAGAAATCGTTGAAATCGCCCATTTTTAAATCAAATCGATTGATTACTCGCTCTAATTGGGAACTAATTGTGGTGAACCGGAAGGAAGGTTCACACACCTTCTCGCAGTGACTTAGTCCACAATACATTGTAGTTGTCAGACGAGTTTAAAAGAAAGAGAAATGAATTTACCTGTGCAGCTTTTTTATAATCACTGATAGGAACGCCACCTGGTGTCAAAAGGGAGATAACTCAAGTCTAGAAATGCTCTCTGGTTATGAGTTTGTGATTGTGTTGACAAAGATAGGTAATGCTAGAATAGTAAACAGGAAATGCAGGCAGTTGATCATAAAAACAGATCCTTATCATCAGATTGTTTTATAATATCGGTATAGAAGCATTAAAAGCGATATTTACTTGTTTGATATTTTTCTTTCAGATTTTTTAAAAATACATTTTAGCTAGATGCGTTTTGCTCTTTAAACACACACTTTAGACCATTACCACACCTTTTGGGGTGAATTATGAACAGGTTTCTAATTTGCCTATATTTTTTTCGGACCTTGCTGCCCAAGAATGACAAAAACCATTCTGCTGTAATAATTAACAATATTAAACTAGAAAGTTTATCATACCACCATAAGCGTTTAACAAACGCTCCTAACATAAAAGTTATAAATTATTTAAGGATTCCGAAAGTAATATATCCTACAGAGTGGAATGATAAAATTGTCGCCCTAAAGAAAGCAACACTACAGCTTTATTTTAAAACTTTTATTGAAAAAATTCAATTTAGGTAACTTGATTATGTAGTAGAATTGACAGCTATTCAATGTAGTCACCTTCGGACTCAATCATCGCCTTAATATGGGTCTGGAACTGGGAGCATACCTTTTTCACAAGCCCCAGTGGGAGCTTGGTGAATACTCAGCAGATTGCTGTGATCAGGCTGGCTTTGGTTTTGTCGGAGGTCATGTTAGTGATGTTCTCAATGTATGACCAGACGAAGTAGTCCAGCAAATTCAGGCCAGGTGAGAAGTGGGGCCAGTGAGATAGGGGTTATAGCCTTCAAGTTAAGCCTAGGTCTCTTTGGACATGTGGGTTGGCACCGAGTCTTGTTACCACACCCATGGTCTGCCAGTGGCCACCTGATTGCACCAGGAGATCACCACACTCTTCAGCACAGCCAGGTACATTTTAGTGTTAACTTTGAAGCCGACTTCGAAGATTCGAAAATGTGAGATGGCATGATGTAGCCCTCACTTAAAATCACACCAAAGATAATAACCGTGGTTGGAAACTTTGTTTTCATCACCCTGAGCAAGTTCTTGTTATTCATGGCAATTCAGCGATGCAAATTGAGGGTGCTGGCAATGGTCCTGTTGTCATAACTTGAATTGATAGAGAGCATGAGTTGTACAGCAGCGCATCTCTGATTTTTCTTGTTGAACATTATGTCATTTTCAGACATGATAGAAGGCTCTTATCACTCTTGGGATTTGTACACAACTTGCCATCTAGTAGATAGTCTGCTACAGAAAAAGAAAACTGGTTTTCATCAAACATAAATGGAATCATATTGTCTTTTCTAGGGCAACAATTTTATCGTTTCAGCCTGTTACAATATTTTTGATTTATGAGGTATGATCTCGCACAGTCGGGCGATTCTATTTATAAACGATGCTGCTAGGAATTGACGAATCGAATTAATTCACGTTCTGCTACCAACCAATCAGAAACCAGAATTGCTCCATAAATATTAAACCTTTCTGTAGCAATTTTGCATATGTTTTTTTCCATCTCAACACGGTAAGAATCTTTTGCTCTGTGGAACTGTCTACTGCAAACCAGTCACCTCTCAGGACTTGTGTAGAACAATGAACCATTGGAAACTGTTCTGAAACTAAACATGGCTTACACTTCTAGAGGCTATGGACCCAGCGTGTGTCTTTATTTCGATGGATCCGAATCAAAATTCGAATTGTGGCAAGTTAAATTTCTAGGATATCTACGAATCCAAAAGCTACACAAAGTACTTCAAACACAACCTGAAAACAGAAATGACCCCGACTTCATTGAAGAGAATGTAACTGTCTTTGTGGAATTAATACAGTGCTTAGATGACCAAAGTCTATCACTGGTAATGAGAGAAGCCCTGGATGATGGCTGCAAAGCATTGAACATATTGAGAGAGCATTATTTATCGAAAGGAAAACCCAAAATAATTTCTTTATATACTGACCTGGCCTCTCTAAAACGAATGGAAGCCGAAAATATTACTGATTATATTATAAGAGCCGAAACGACTGCAAATTCTTTAAAAATGTCTGATGAAGTTATAAGTGACAGTCTGTTAATTTCCATGGTCCTTAAGAGATTACCGAGTGATTTCAAGCAATTTACCACCATGATAACCCAGAAAGAAAAACCCATGACTTTTAGCCAATTCAAGGTAGCACTGAGAAGTTACGAGGAAACTGAAAAAATGATCACAGAAAAAACGAATCTACAAATATCATGAAATTTAAAAATACACACATAAAAACACCAAAATTAAATTATACCCATGCCAGGAATAAAAACTGCAACTTTGCCAAAAACAATTTTTCTCCTAAGAAAAGTACAAAAATTATTTGCTATAATTGTGGACGTCCTAATCACAAGAGTTTCCATTAACAGGACTCAAAATGGCGACTACATTAAAAATGTAGAGAGCTCTGTTAGCGAACATACATTTTTATTTTTGTGTACATTTAATGCTTCAACAAACAATAATAATTTTCTTGTCGATTGTGGGGCCACGGCACATGTGATTATAAAGGAATCTGATTTTATTAATTTTGATCCCAACTTTAAGCCACAAAATCCTTTTGTAGAACTAGCTGACGGGAGTCGAGTCAATGATATCGTTTTGAAAAGAGGCGATGCGAAAATCTCGCTAAGGAACAATAAAGGTGAACAGTGTTTCTGTATTCTAGAAAACGCTCTTCTAATTCCAAAATTTAAACAAAATATATTTTCTGTACAAACTGCCATTAAACAAGGTGCAAATATAAACTTTAGCCTCAATAAATCAAAACTTGCGTACCCGAATGGAAATGGAACTGTATTCGACATTAAAGAAAATAGAAGACTATTATTTAAATAGCGTAGTCCCATAAAAAACCGCCTGCCATGATCTACAGACATGGCATAAAATACTTGAACATTGCAATATTCCTGATATCAAAAAGTTGCTGACTGTAGTTGATGGAATGAAAATACAAACATCAAAAAACTTCAACTGCGACGTCTGTACGCAAGGGAAAATGACAAACTATCAAAGCAAGATACCAGACAAGAAGGCCAAAAAAATTCTATCAATGGTGCATTGTGACTTGAATGGTCCTGTGGAACCGATGGCCAGAGAACATTATAGATATGTGTTGGCTTTTGTAGATGACCATTCAGGTTTAATAATGATTTACTTTTTAAAGAACAAATCTGATACCCTGCTAGCAACTAAAAAATATTTAGCCGACATGGCTCCCTACGGTGAAGTAATTTCGCATATGTTTTTCTGTCTCAACATGGTAAGAATCTTTTGCTCTGTGGAACTGTTTACTGCAAACCAGTCACCTCTCAGGACTTGTGTAGAACAACGAACCATTGGAAACTGTTCTGTCTACTGCAAATCAGTCACCTCTCAGGACTTGTGTAGAATAACGAACCATCGGAAACTGTTTTGAAACTAAACATGGCTTCATCATCATCATCGGCGGTCACTCGTGTCCGAGTAAGACTGTCCTCCGTTGTGGCTTCTGTGGGTCCTCAGGTGAGCATAGAGCCCAATCCTAGACCCAATTTGTCTTGTGCAATTTGGGCAGATAAAGGTAGTGGTGGTGGGGTGGGGTTGGGTGTGTCTGGTTGATAATCTGTCCTTTCTGTGCTTGCGTTTATCCTCAGCAGCTTGATTTAGGTGACTACTATAAAGCGCAGCACCTTCGTGGACAGCGCTCCTCCATGCCAACCTGCTCCCAGCCACGTTCTCCCATGTCTCAAGGTCCATGTGAAACCGCTTTAGATTTGCTTTGATGTTGTCCTTATACCTCATCTTTTGGCCACCCTGGGCACGCTTTCCCTCAACAAGCTGAGAGTAGAAAATCTGTTTTGGGAGGCGGAGATCCGGCATTCGGACAACATGACCAGTCCATCTGAGCTGGCGTTGAGCAACAGTAGCGGTGATAGTGGGAATGTCAGCCTCACTCAGGACGCTGGTGTTGGTGCGTCGGTCCTTCCAACTAATTCTGAGGATTTTTCGGAGGCATCTTTGGTGGTACGTCTCCAGGGTTTTTACGTGCCTCCTGTATGTGGTCCAGGTCTCCGATCCATAGAGAAGAGTGGGCAGCAAGACAGCTTTATATACCATGATTTTGGTCTTTGCCAGAAGGTCACGGTTCTCAAATACTCTCTTCCTTAGCCTTGAGAAAGCCCCACTGGCACAGCTGAGACGGTGTTGTATTTCATCATCTATGTTGGCTTTTGATGATAGGATGCTGCCTAGGTATGGGAAGTGGTCCACATTTTCCAGTCTAGCGTTGTCGATGGAGATGTTAGGGGGTGAGACTGGAGTACTGTTTGGTGGTGATTGATGGAGGATTTGGGTTTTTTTTTTATATTAATTGTTAGTCCTAGCTGTTTGTACGCCCTCGTGAAGGCAACCAGTGTACACTGTAGGTCCTCTTCTGAGAGGGCTACAAGGGCGTTATCGTCTGCATACTGTAGCTCCATAATGGATATGGTGTTCGTTCGACCTTTGGCCCTAAATCTGTTGATGTTAAAAAGTCGCCCGTCAGTTCTGTACATAATCCGAACTCCATGGGGAAGATGTTTGTCCGTGAGATGGAGGATAGCAGTAATGAAGATGGAGAACAGGGTTGGGGCAATGACACATCCCTGTTTCACTCCTGTGTCAACCCTGAAGGGCTCTGTTTCATCTCCACTACTACTGAGGACTGTAGCTGACATATTGTCATGTAGCAGTCTCAGTACCCGAATGTACCTCTCTGGGCATCCAAACCTTGCAAGAACCAGCCAAAGGGCTTGACGGTTCATAGAGTCAAAGGCTTTAGTAAGGTCTATAAAAGCCATGTATAATGGTAAATTTTGCTCCCTGCACTTTTCTTGGAGTTGATGAGCAGTGAAGTTCATGTCCATCGTGCCTCTATTTGGTCGAAAGCCACTTTGGGACTCGGGAAGGATGGTTTCTGCAAGGGGTGCAAGCCTGTTGGCCAAAACCCGAGCTAGGGCTTTCCCTGTGGTAGAGAGGAGAGAATGCCCCGGTAGTTCCCACAGTTTGCCTTCTCTCCCTTCTTAAAGATGGAGACAACTAGGGCATCTCTAAGTTGTGCAGGGATTTTCTCTTGTTCCCATATTTTGAGCAGCAGGGCATGGATGTGTCTGAGAAGATCAGGCTCGCCTTTCTTCAGGATTTCTGCTGGGATGCCGTCAGAACCAGCCGCCTTATTGTTTTTCATCTTCCTAATTGCATTCCGCACCTCTTCCAGACTGGGTGGTTCTCCCATGCTCTCAATTATGGGCTGTTGGGGGAGTTTTTCAAGGGCCTCCATCTCTGGAGTGGTGTCCCTGTTCAGAAGATCCTCGTAATGCTCTTTCCATCTATTTGTTATTTCTCCCTTTCCTTTCAGCAGCGTGAGCCCATCCTTAGACCGAAGGGGGGTCAGAGAACGGTAACTGGGGCCGTATACCACTTTTGTGGCTTCAAAGAATCGTCTGGTGTCCCCAGAGTCAGCAAACTGCTGGATCTCCTGAGCCTTCTTCATCCACCAGAGGTTCTTCAGCTTCCTGACTGTCGATTGGACAGCCGCTTTAGCATTGGCATGGGCAGCTCTTTTAACCTTGCAATTGATGTTATTCTGCCAGGTGATAAAAGTTTGCCTCTTGATGTCTATAAGCTGTTGGATTTCGGTATCGTTTTCATCGTACCAATCCTGATGTTTCCGCTTTTTCTGCCCTAGGATGCTTATACTGGAGTCCATGATGGCAGAGGACAGCTTGTCCCAGTGCTCTTCAGCGTCATGCGAATACTGCTTGGGCAGGTCCGCGCTAAGAGCCGCCTGGAGGTGTTGTTGATATCACTAAAACATCCGCCCAGCTGCTCGATGTTGAGCTTTGGTCGGCTCTGTCTTTTTTGCATCCTTTGCTTCCGCATTAAATGGATAGACATGATGGAATGAATAAGACGGTGGTCGGTCCAACAATTGTCTGTACTGGTCATTGCCCTGGTGTTCAGCACATCACAGCGGTCTTTGGCACGGACAATGACATAGTCAATGAGGTGCCTGATTTTACTTCGAGGGTGCATCCATGATGTTTTGAATGCGTTTTTTTGTCAGAAAAGTGTGTTCGTGATGATCAGGTTATGTTCTGAGCACTTTGTCAGTAGGAGTGTACCATTTGAGTTAATGTTCCCAACTCCTTCTCTTCCAAGCGTTCCTCTCCAGTGCTGATGGTCTCGTCCCACTCTGGCATTGAAGTCTCCAACTAGGATTATCTTGTCCCCCTTGGGGGCCCCGGATAAAATGGTGTCAAGGTCAGCATAAAAGGTCTCCTTTATTCCATCATGTGCGTCAAGAGTTGGAGCATACGCACTAATCACAGTGGCCATTTGGCTGCCCACAAGCATCAGGCGCATGGTCATTAGGCGTTCGTTGATGCCCACAGGGGGCTCATTGAGGTGGCGGATGAGGCTATTCTTTATAGCAAAGCTCACGCCATGGATACGTGGCTCTTCTGCAGGCCTTCCTTTCCAAAAGAAGGTGTACCCGCCTTTCTCCTCCCTCAGCTGCCCGTCGTCAGCCAGTCGGGTTTCAGAGAGCGCAGCTATGTCAATCTGGAACCTCCTTAGCTCTCTTGAGATAATGGCAGTTCTTCTTTCGGGTCGATCACTTGTTTTGTTGTCCATGAGGGTCCTCACATTCCAGGTTCCAAAAAAAACATGGCTTACACTTCTAGACACCCTGTATTTTTTAACTAAAATATGTTAAAGAGCTACAAAAATGGGAGTGATACAGTTAAGACGAGCGACCTTCTGTGCTCTAGAATTTATTTTTCTATATAGTCACCACTATTCTCAATGCACTTTGTCACTCACATTTCTGTTGCCACTCTGAAATTCACACACCCATCTCCTAACTGTGCTGACCTCAACTACATCGGCTTCGTAAATTTTCAACAAGTGTTGATCGGTTAACTTTTTTCTACATGAAGAAATTCAGTGATGCATCTCTGCTTCTGCCATACATCCATGACAGGGTTGCTTTCTTATAGTCTCACACTGTCAATATCTGCAACAGAGAGATGAAAGTTTTAAGTCATAGATACATAAGTTCAGTCATCATAACAATGCAATTTGCAATCCTCTCTGATCCATTGAGGCGGAATAAAAAATTAGGAGGCATCACTTTTCAAAACGTCCAAAATGCAATAACTGAACATGTAAAAGGGACGATTATCTATTTGGTAAAAATATACTTTTAATAGATCAGAAATTATTAGATTAAATTGGGTATGGTATGTCTGTTAGACAGTAAATTAATTCTTTGGGGATAATTTAATACTTAAACAGAACACTGGTTGTATAGATTGCCTTGTATACTATTAATTGAATACAAGGTGATAGTTTACTCATAACTGTCATGGAGAATCGCGAGTTCATACCTTCCTTAGCAGTACATGTGTAAGTGATAACAATATAACTAACCTGATTTGATTTTCTCATAACTGATTTTATTGGCTGTGATGGTATCAATTAAAACATCCATGCACCCTTTCAGAAAAACAGAAGCTGAAAAAACAACCCTCGATTATATTTATTAGGATTACCTATATATTAGTACTGTTATTCAGCATAATCACATTGATACACCGGTTACCACCAGATCACCAAAGTTAAGCAACGTTGAGCCTGCTTAATACTAAAAATGAGTGATCATTTGGGAATTCCAGGTGCTGTATGTACTATCTTCTTATCTCATCATTGTTTCCAGTCTTGGGCCTCTCCTTACCACTGGACCCAAGCAGTGCCGATTCAGGAGAGGTGTAGTTGGAGATTGTGCAACCCTTGCCTCATACTTACACGTGCAGCTACCCTTACAGAAGTGTCCATTGTCTCTTGAGATTGAACGAAGGCAGTGTGTATTGTTATAAGCTTTTTACCATTCTCTTAATCTATTCGTCTACATATATATAAAACGATAAACAAGAAAAAAACTAAAAGCTATACTTAAATATACCTACATCAGTGCTTTTAAACCATTCTGTTGGAGCGAAATCCCATGGAAACATCACGCTGGCTCATGGAACTTCTATACGGTATAGTTGTCGTATGCAAAAAAATAAAAAAATTAAAAAAACAGCATTTAAATAATCAAATGAAATGAAAATACTCATGTTCAAAGTATTGTACATGTTTGTTACACATGAAATGAAAACAAAATTGTACGTATTTGAATAGATTACATTTACAAGAACCCAAGATTGCCCAGATGGGCAAACTTGAGTCCTTGTACCGGAAAAATATCCAGTAAATAAAACGTTGTTTAGTAAATCGTTATTATTTTTGCATTTTTTTTTTTTTTTCATTTCCATACACCAAACATTGATATAACTATCACTAAAACATCCGCTGGGTCATAAGCTTCATTTCGGTACCTTACTTGCCTGGGTGGGTTGCCGGTAGGCTGAGATAAACCGCGTCTCTCTCTCTCTCTCTCTCTCTCTCTCTCTCTCTCTCTCTCACACACACACACACACACACACACACACACACACACACACACACAGTAAATCGAACTTACTAAGGAAGATAATAATTTCCGGTGAATACCGGGGAAAATATCCAGTAAATAAAACGTTGTTTAGGAAATCGTTATCTATTTTTTTTTTTTTACATTTTTTTTTTTTTTTTTTTGCATTTCTATACACCGAACATAAATATAAATATCACTAAAACATCCGCTGGGTCATAAGCTTTATTTCAGTACCTTACTTGCCTGGGTGGATTGCCTGTAAGCTGAGATAAACCATGTCTCACACACACACACACACACACACACACACACACACACGAACAGATATTAGGAAAATTTATAAGAAGATTCTTAACAAAAACTCAATGGGAAACTTGAGCCTGCGGTTTCTTCATAACCAGCGATGATAATATAATTTAATTACATTTAAACATTTTAACATAAATTTTATCTGTAAATATTTATTTTACTATGATAACATTGTTTCTGACATTCTATTTTTACAAATATTAATAACGATCATAATAATAATCGTTGACCAGCACATCTTTCGGTGTTGCCCGATTAATATCTAGCACTATCACTACTTAGCTAGCTCACTAACTACCCATTTTGATAAGTTAACTCCATAACCATTACTAGTAATAGAATTTTAAAAATGCAAGGATCATAACAGATAAAGTACTAAATAAAATTCAATTCTAAGTGATACTCTTCTGGAAGTTGAAGGTTCAATCCTCGATATGAATGATACTAAAAGTAAAATTACGAATTGCTTAAGACATTTACACGGTCATGACTAGGACAACAGCATATTCTTTTCATTTGTTTGGTTCACAAGTGTGTATCCGTTGATATTTTATAAGTTTTTATCTAGAGTGATGTGGTTCTCGGTTGATTAACATTGTCTGTGTGGGATATATACTCGAGATTCAAAAGAATGATAAGAATATTCTGTTGTCATAGCCCTAGTCATGACTAACAGAATTAGAGCATGCTACCAAAGGGTTCTGTTTAAATTTCTGTACAGATTCTTGAGTTCCACAGAAGGATTTCTGAGTTTGACAAGATACAGCCGAAACGCTGTAACGATTGAGATGAAAACAGTATTCTGTATTATGATCCAAATAATGCAAAAAGAAATTGACTTAAGAAATCCGAATTTTCAACAGATAAGAATCCATGGTAATTACAATAGAAAAATGCGAGCATGAAAAGTAAAATGGTTAAGCTTAAACATAGAAATGTAAAGGACTAGCTGTTAAAACTGAAAAAGAAAAGGACAAGATATTCTAGTAAAAATACAATAAATTTATAACTTAAAATATTGCAACATTAAGAATTGATTATATAATGTTATAAATTGAATTTAAAAAAAAGAATTATTAATGCTTATATAAATATAAGTTATAAATTTATTATATTTTTTACTAGAATATCTTTCCTTTTCTAGTTTTAACAATTAGTCATTTACTTTTCCATGTTTAAGCTTAACCATCTTACTTTTCATGCTCGCATTTTTCTATTGCAATCCATGATTTTTTCAGGCTTCAAATAAATTCACTTGTTCTTTGTTTAATTTCAGTCTTATTTTTTGCCCCCATAAACATAACATTCACATATGTAATAACAATGTACGGCACTCGTCTACGTTAAATAAAATCCCCCAATTATCTCTCTTTCATTCTTTCATTCTCTCTGTTTCATTTATTACTTCTCTTTTCGCGGAAGCGGTGAATTGGTAGCAACAGTAGTCGCTGAAGCGACGTCGTCGCTATGGAAACCAGTTATAAAAACGTTGCTCACCTCCTTACGTTTTTTTTTTTTACGATTTTGAACACCAGTAAATTCATCATAACTTTTGTTTTACTGAACGAAATAGAAAATAAAATTTTCACAATATAGCTGAGAAGGTGATCTATAATATATAATAATTGTTTGAAATTTGATCGAAAAATGTGAGCGGTGAAGCTTTAAAGCAGTTCTAAGTGGCTAAAACTGTCACTTAACCATATATTCAAACACTACCGTGTTTGAATGATAATAAAAAGAATTTTTTCCTGAACGTCACCTCTTACTCATTGCAATTGAAAAAGAAATGATACAGTTTAAGCTAGTAATGGTGACCTTTTTCGAGGTCTAGGTCGTATTAGACACACCCTTTTAAACAAAAACGTTGAAATAATTTATTCGTAAAAAAACATATGAGGAAACATTAAACATTTACATATACTTTTATATAAAATACGTAAACATGTATAAGAAAGTTATACAACCTGTTTATAATATATTCATTTATGCAGACAATAAATTTAAAGTAAAAAAGAGAGAAAAAAAAAGACATGTTCTTTTTAATAAAGTAGAATTATGGACACTACGACCCAATACTAAAATATATATTGAATATTAAAATGTTTTTAATGGCAATACGTGGTTAAAGCACTATGAATGGTTTGAACTATTAAAATAATTTCGAACGCTATTGATAATGTAGATCAAGTAAAGATTAGATACCCCATAGCAGAAGACAACATTTTTTCTTTTAAATCTTAAAAAGTTTTGTAAATATATTTTTAAAAAAATCTTGCTTGCAAACACTCAACCATGTTTGCTTTTTGAAATGTTTACAAACAACCAACGGCAATGCCAAGGTCGAACAACCGGTGCCACTTGAAATGTTTGACAATCTTTGTCTTCTGCTACGGGGTATCTAATCTTTATTTGATCCATCATAAGTCTATGATGTCACGCTAAAGCTATAATTATTTTGTTATGATAATGTTTTATGGTCTGTTTATAAGAAAGTCTAAAGGTCCAATCAGCTCAGTTGTTAGGACCTCAAACTGAAGATCTCCAGGTGTCAGTTTCGATTTCTGGCCATGGCAACGGCTTGATTTGTTTGAAATTTATTATTTCATATCAATTCGATATTCTCCATTTTTAAAAGTAGTTAAGATCTCTGATAGTTCGAAGTAAGACAGATTTTTCAATGTATTTAATACGGCTGAGATAAATAGTGACTGACGAACAGACAGAGAAATTCTCTTTTTATATGGATATATATTTTTATATATATTTGTTATATATTATATTATTTTTTATATATTTTATTATTTTTTATATATTTTTTATATATTATATTATTTCTTAGATATTTTATTATTTTTCATATATTTTTATATATTATATCATTTCTTATATATTTTATTATTTTTTATATATTTTTATATATTATATCATTTCTTATATATTTTATTATTTTTTATATATTATATCATTTCTTATATATTTTATTATTTTTTATATATTTTTATATATTATATCATTTCTTATATATTTTATTATTTTTTATATATTATATTATTTTTTATATATTTTATTATTTTTTATATATTTTTTATATATTATATCATTTCTTATATATTTTATTATTTTTTATATATTTTATTACTTTCTATATATTTTATTACTTTCTATATATTTTATATATTATATTATTTTTTATATATTATATTATTTTTATATATTATATTATTTTTTATATATTTTATTATTTTTTATATATTTTTTATATATTATATCATTTCTTATATATTTTATTATTTTTTATATATTTTTATATATTATATCATTTCTTATATATTTTATTATTTTTTATATATTTTTATATATTATATCATTTCTTATATATTTTATTATTTTTTATATATTTTTTATATATTATATTATTTTTTATATATTTTATTATTTTATTATTTTTTATATATTTTTTATATATTATATTATTTTTTATATATTTTATTATTTTTTATATATTTTTTATATATTATATTATTTTTTATATATTTTATTATTTTTTATATATTTTTTATATATTATATCATTTCTTATATATTTTATTATTTTTTATATATTTTTATATATTATATCATTTCTTATATATTTTATTATTTTTTATATATTTTTATATATTATATCATTTCTTATATATTTTATTATTTTTTATATATTTTTTATATATTATATTATTTTTTATATATTTTATTATTTTTTATATATTTTTTATATATTATATTATTTTTTATATATTATATCATTTCTTATATATTTTATTATTTTTTTATATATTTTATTACTTTCTATATATTTTATTACTTTCTATATATTTTATATATTATATTATTTTTTATATAGTTTATTACTTTTTATATATTTTTTATATATTATATCATTTTTTATATATTTTATATGGATATATATTTTTATATGTCACTTAGACAGTAATTCACCCATGACTTATTTAAACATACACAGCTAAACAAAGAAAAATGAAATTAAGAACACGGAAGACGGCGACGATATTTATTGATTTGACATGTTTCTGACGACCAAGGATTCTTTTTAATCACTTTAATCCCTATTTATTACAAACTAGCAGGTTATCCAGAGTCGACCGGGATCATAATTTCCATAAATTATATACATTACAGAAAAATGAAACAAAAGTAAAACTAAATAATCTGTCTCATATTATAATTTGAAATGTTTTTCATTTGAGAGCAAAATCAGAATAAAAATAATTATGCCCTAGATGTTTAGCTGTGTATGTTTAAATAAGTCATGGGTGAATTACTGTCTAAGTGACATATAAAAATATATATCCATATAACCTCTGTCTGTATGTATGGCACACCAACCAATTGGGCCGCCCTGTCAATTAGTAAAAGTCGACGCTATTAACAATCTGCTCAACACGGTGATTTGAAATGTCTAAGATCATTTTGACACAAAATCAGAGTAAAATATTGTGTCTCACGAAACTACTTCCAAATAATTACAAACAATATATATATATATATATATATATATATATATATATACGTATATATATATATATATATATATATATATATATACGTATATATATATATATATATATATACGTATATATATACGTATATATATACACATATATATATACGTATATATATATATATATATATATATATATATATATATATATATATATATATATATAGTGGCGCCAAAAAGAAAGTTCGCACTTGTCATTTTTCCAATAACCGCAAATTTAAGCTAAATTGAATGTAACTGTTTAAACAACCTATAACTCATTTGATTCGCTTTTTATTCTTCTATAATTTTATCTGTTCATATTTGACTAATAATTGAAGTATCTTAGTATTCACGTCGATTTAAAAAATTAACTTCAAATCGAGAACGCAAAAAGAAACTCTGCACAATGGAAAATTGTTATTTAAATGTAACTTTAGAACATTAATGCAACACAAATACAATAGGAACACAATGGACTAATTAATATTTAGAAGCATAGCCCTTCTGCAATTTGGCAGCCTGCAATCTTTTGGCCATTCCTTGAATTAGTCAGAGGCAATACTCCAGTGAAAGGACATCCCACTTTCTTCAATTTTTGTCCAATATTCTTCGAGATTTGGAATTTTATCATTGCGTAAATGTTGCTTGATGTAATGCCATACATTGTGCAGGCCAATCCAAACACGGAATATCATGCTCTTCAAGAAACCTCTTGACATTGCCAGCTGTGTGAATGGAAGCATTATCCAACATGAAGATGGGATTATCATCCAAATTCCGGCCAAATGTTCAATCAACATATTAATGTACGTGGGCAAATTAATTTGACCTTGCAAGCGAACTTTAGGCCTTGGCCCATTGGAACTAATAACACCCCACACAAAAACTGAACCTCCACCACCTTGCAGTGTTGAAATTGTGCACCTAGGATAAAATTCCATGTCCTTCCTTCGATGGAAGTACTGCCTACCATCACTGCCTAGCCTATTGAACTTACTTTCGTCGCTAAAAATTACTTTTGACCAATATGAAGAGTCATAATTGTCATTGCATCTGATGAAGTCCAGACAGCGCTTTCTGTTCTTTACAGAAATCATTGGCTTGTGTCTTGCAACACAGCCTCGCAAATTAAATTCCTTTAATCTGTTCTTAACTGTAGAAAGAGAGCAGTTTTTAACAAGATTATACTGTTGTTGGATTTGGGGAGCTATTTCAAATCTGGTTCTGAGACTCTGTAAGAACGATCAGATTTAGGGGCATCACAAACACTTCCGGTGTTTTAGTGCTTTTGCATAGTCATTCATGCCGTTTTCTCATCACATTTCAATCTATGGCCGATTTCTCAATTGGATGAACTAGAAAAGTGGAGATTAATGAGCTCCTGATGATCACTAAGAGAAAGTCGAGGCATATAGACTAAGTGCTATGTTGTATAACCTAGAACAACAATTACGATTAAAGATACTTTGTTACCAAAAAAGTGGATATTTTAAGCTGCTTTTAAGCTCATTTGTTGCTGCAGAGTTTCTTTTTGCCTTCTCGATTTGAAGTCAATTTTTTAAATAGATGTGAACACTAGACTACTTCCATTAAAAGTAAAATATGAACAGGCAAAATTATAGAGGAATAAAAGGCGAATCAAATGAGGTATAGGTTGTTTAAACAGTTACATTCAATTTAGCTTAAATTTGCAGTTTTTGAAAAAAATGAGAAGTGCGGATTTTCTTTTTTGGCGCCACTATATGTGTATATATATATGTGTGTGTGTGTGTTTTCAACAATGGTTTTTAACTAAAATTAATTTTTTGTACAACTTATTTGAAAAGAAGCTTTAATATTACAAAATAAATATAATAAAAACATATCTCTTATGTGCCTTGTGGCAGCCATGTTAAAAATATCGGAATGAAAAATAGATGTTAGCCAATGACAATACTTGAAATATGATTTATAACTGGTAAATATGCAAAACTTGTTTGTTACAGAAATGTATACCTTCAAAAATTACCTCAGAGTATTTGGTGATCTGAACTGTTGCACTTATTAAAAGTCTGAGTATTTTGTACTGTCATGTGATGGATATTCCATCTTCTCTTATACTCTATGAAACTGAATCAATCAGTTTCAAAATTAGACCCAAATACTGTCAGGTATATTGCTAATCGAGATTACTTATATTGTCTTAGTTTCCCTCTCATTTAGTTCATTTTGAGACAAAACCAGAATAAAAATATTCGATGCTCGTGCATTGTATGAACCAAAAGTTGATAATTGTGCATATTACAAACCAGATTTCTTGTAAATGTCTGCCAGAATATACCGGGCACCGTTAAAAACGCTTCGAAAACCGTTCAAAATATTTTTTTATTCACGTTCACCTCTAACAAGGCATATCGCCACTTGGTCGTAAGAGGCTACTATTTGAGTACATGCCTCGAAAAGGTTAATAAGATGTTAGTTTATGTTACATTTAAACTTCTGCATATCAGTACAGTCAGAGAAGCAGGTAGCAAGAAGGGAATTCCAAAGTCTAGCTGTTTGAGGGAAGAGACTATTAGAATAGAAGACTTTCTGGCATTTAGGGATATCAACAGTGAAGGGGTGAGATTTTGTTGCTAAGCTAGTTTTTTTGAGAATATGTACGTTGAGGGTGCACAAGTGCAACGAGTTCATTAAAGCACATTCCATTAAAATATCTGTAAATCAGGCACAGAAATGCAAGACTGCAGCGATGGGACAGGGACTGGAACTTAACTGACAAAGTGGGACCTATTAGATTGAAAACTCTTTTTTGGACCCTATCCAAGAGGGAGAGGCTAATGGTAGATGCACCAGCCCAGATGTGGCAACAATATTCCATGCATGGGCGAATGGTGGCCTTGTAGAGGTACAGGATACTCTCAGGTTTGAGTAGTTTTCTAGCTCAATAGAGGGAACCCACCTTCTTTGCAGCAGCCTTTGCAATGTCCTTAATGCATTTGTTCCAGTTCATATTGCCCGTGAATGTTAGGCCAAGGAGTTTGAAGGAAGAATTCTTAGGTAGAGTCTTATTTGTCATGGACATCGGTGGTTAGAGAGGTGTCTTGTAATTGTTAAAGGAGAGCAGCTTAGTCTTAATAGCATTAAATGTTACCATACATTTGCGGCCTCATTTCACTATGTTCTAGAGCTCATTTTCTAGTTTGTCTTAGATTTATGTACATCCGTATTTCCCTCATGCATGTTATAGAGCGTTGTATCATCAGAAAATATACCCATCTCGGACACAATATTATCAGGGAGGTCGTTTATGAATATCAGGAATAATAGTGATTCAAGGGTCGATCTTTGAGGCACTCCCACATTAATGTTATGCTGCATGGATGTACGTCCATCAATGACAACCTGGATGGTTCTATTTTCTAAGAAGGATCTAATTATATTTAGTATATGCCCAGTTATTCATCCGTAACCCTTGAGCCCCTGAAGGGGCATAGGCCATCTACAACTTTTTATAGATGTTTTTGTAGTGAGGAGAAACTTTTAAGATGGCAGCATTGTCTTAAATATATGGAAGATGAGATAAACTAAGAGACTTTTAAAACAAGAGGCAATGCGTTATTTTGGATAGAACCATGAATAAATGCACTTTATTTCAACCGAAAAAGCCGAATCGAATTTCTTCCTTTTCTTTTTGTTTGTTTGCGACTGATCTCTAAATGCAACATGTGGGTCCCTGTTGGCATGTAATGAATTGTTGGAAATATTCTTAACAAGACTTTGTAGAACAATTGGCATAAGTGACTTTATGCAAATTACCTACTCTTACTTGAGGAGAGGCTATATATAAACACTAAAAAATAACCTCGTGGACGAACAGAGTTAAAAAAAAAAAAAAAAAATTACTGAAAGTAATGAAAACACATCTCTTCACCTCTGTTACCTAATTTTCTCAATAAAAAAAAAAAAGAACATTCTCCAGAACAACCGTTTTGGAAACTACCAAACTTCAAACTGACATAAGTATTACTCTTTATTGTATTTGTAATTATAATTGGATATAATTTGTTTTTGAATGCAATAACTTGTTGGTTTTTATTGCCTTCGTCCAAAAAAACGGAAGGTTGTTCTGCTACAAAAGATTGGTTTTTTTATAATCAAAGAAAGTGTTAGAAATAACTAATGGTTCAACAACAAAAAAAAGAGCATTCACAAGTCATTTTACAGCAAAAGATTTGAAAAAAAAAAAACCCAGAAAAATGGCATTGATAATTTGGCTTGAACTGCTAAATAGCGAAAAACAGCTTAGAAAATCCAATAATTTTTTTCTTTGTTAATTTTATTGAAAAATCCATTATTGAATTTTTCAATAAAATTAACAAAGAAAAAAAGGAGAAAATGCTGCAAATCAATTTTCTCCCCTTTTCCCAATTCCAACCAATTTGACACCAGACCTTTTGGTGTTTTCCTCCCAAGAAACCACAATATCAAAGAGAAAAAAAACCTGCAGATTATTTTGAACTTGAACTGTTTCTTCCTAAATAATTTGCCTCGAGGATATCACATAAATCATTTAATAAATAAATGACTATTAAGGAAGACTTTAAGATGGGGGGGGGGTTCTTAAAGATCTTTTGGGAGAACAAAAGGACTACTAGCCAAATACTAGAGAAATTACTTTTGAAATCGTAATAGAGCTACCCATAAAAGAAAAATAACCATGTACCTTAATAGCCTAGAGGAAATGTATTATAAACGGACCCTTATTTCTTCATTATGTAAAAAAACAACTAAGAGCGATTGACTATGATGTATCCAAAGTTAATTATTGGAATGGGATCTTCCTTGACAGATGCATATTCTTTAACTTGGGGTAATCTTTATATTGAATATTGTGAATTCTTGTGATAGCGATTTAAAATGGGTCCTAAACTTGAAGCTGCTAAAAAAAACTGCCATGGACAAATTTACCATCCGCAGAAATCAAAGCTGTCACCAAACACACCAGCACCTCCTAAATCGATCACAAAATGAATTCATGACGACTTAAAAAGAATTCCTTTTAAAAGCTATTTCATTTTTTTTGCATTCAAAACTGAAATATTCGCTTTATGCGCACTGCCACTGTAACAGTTCTATTGTATTCTAATCCTTTTTTTAAAGATTAATATAAGACAGTATAAATGTATTTTAAAATGATAAGAGCCTTACAAATAATTTTGTATAAAATAAGGTTTCCCACTACAAAGGAATTACTTTCTAGAACGACGTGCTAAGTCAAGTTTCTCTCTTTTAGTCAACATATTTTCTTAAATCAGAATCGAAGTTGCAATTACAATAACGATGCATTACATTGCTTTCTACCATTTTCTACCCACGGAAGCTAAAATAAGATAAAATAATCCTGTTTTTCAAAGAAAAAAAAATGCTACTCTATCGGTTCTTAATGAAATCTCATTGATTAGCATATTTTTATCTCTACAAAACAATTCATAATATTTCTATCGAACCCATAAAAACTGGGGTTTCCTTCTAAAATAAAAATAAAAAAACCCAAAGCATTCTAATGCCCCATATACATAATCTAAAAACTCTAGAATTCCGCTCCAATTTCGTTGTAGTCGTTAGAAAAGCAGAAAAAACGGAGATTCTATTATCCGCACCCATTGACTCATTTCAATTTGTCAATTGTAAAGAGAATATAAAACCATGTAAAACAATATAATATTTGCCAACAGTTTGTTCATTAATAGTTCTTAGAAATGAAAATGAAGTCGGTCCTCGTATTTCATGACGAAGGAGTCTCAAAAAAGAAGCATTCATGTTGACGTGAATGCACAGAGTAAACTTTCCAATTATAGTATCAATTTTTACACCTGGATGCATGTGTTGTTACTCCATGTGTAATAAGATCGAACGTGATTATAAATAAGAGTTTTTTTGCAAAATTATTTTGTTCACAATTTCAAAAATGAAAAGAATTTTTATTTTATTTTCGAATGAATAATTAATAATTTAGCATCTGCTCTTTCCTCGTCAGTCAGAGGAGAACATCTCCCTGAACAAACATACATCAATTGAAAAGATCTATTGGCCAGAGTGTTTCACCTGAAGATAACTAAAGTGATGAATCTGATAAACAAATAACCCATTAGCCTCTAGGCTATTAAGGTACATGGTTATGTTTCTTCTATGGGTAGCTCTATTACGATTTCAAAAGTAATTTCTCTAGTATTTGGCCCACTACGATGCTACATGTACACAATTGAGTAGCAAAAAAGAGGTTTTCCTCATGTACATATATTATTATGGCTTACCAGAAAAATCAACTCCAATCAAATTTATATCCGCTGAGTTACCTAATATACAAATTTGAAATAATAAAGCGTCACGTGGTGTATGGTTGCATGGCCAATATACAAAGATATCCTAAAAACTATCGACTTGAAACTCAGTTCAGTGAAGATGGTTATCCGTCTTATAGGAGACGATCGTTTGAAGATGGTGGCTTTAAAACTATGGTTGGCAGGCATGAAGTTGACAATAGGTGGATTGTATCTTACTCTCCCTTACTTTCAAAGACATGCAATGGTCACATAATTGTTGAATTTTGCAATTCTCTGAAATCTATCAAATATGTTTGCAAATGCATAAAGAAGGGATCTGATACAGCCATGTTTTCCTTACAAAAAAATGTTACTGATAAAGTTACTCGATATGAATTTGGTAGATATACTGGCACTAATGAAGCATTTTGGCGTGTTTCGGGGTTTCAATCCTCCAATCCAACAGCTTGCAGCTCTTCTTGAAACGTGTTAGAGGGTTTATTTCTAAAACCAAAATGCTACCCAAGTTGTCCTAAACCCAAAATATACAACTCTTACTTCATTTTTGAAATTGTGAATAAAATAATTTTGCAAACAAACTCTTATTTATAATCACGTTCGATCTTATTACACATGGAGTAACAACACATGCATAGGAGAAAACGAGGGGTTAATGTTGAGGGCCATCCATGTGTAAAAATTGATACTATAATTGGAAAGTTTACACTGTGCATTCACGTCAACATGAATGCTTTTTTTAGACTTCTTCGTCATGAAATACGAGGACCGACTTCATTTTTATTTCTAAGAACTATTAATGGACAAACTGTTGGCAAATATTATATTGTTTTACATGGTTTTATATTCTCTTTACAATTGACAAATTGAAATGAGTCAATGGGTGTGGATAATAGAATCTCAGTTTTTTTTTTCTGCTTTTCTGAAAACATGTATTTTCTTGGTCACTCTTAGCGAGGAAGGACAACAAAATTATATTTTTCTTTTCATCATATTTTGCTTTGGCTTCGATACTCCAAACATTTGAAGCTATTTCTTTACAGGCACACTCTCTTTTCATAACCTTACATACTATCATACATCAGGGTCCATTTTTTTTAAGGCTCTTTTTGAACCCAATCAATGAAGGGTACTTCTGCTCGTATATATATATATATATATATATATATATATATATATATATATATATATATATATATATATATATATATATATATATAACCACTTAGTCCTTTCTTTCTAATTTTTTTCACAGTTAAAAAAATGAAATGAGTGTTATCAAATGGTTTCAAATGTACTACTAAAAACTTCAAAAATACAGGGCTTAGAGTTTCCAATAAAAATCGGCAAAAATGAATGACTCATTTTTTTGTAATATTTTAGAAAAGTTTTTTTTTTTAATCAAAAACTTAAAAATTACATGATATATATATATTATTTAATTTATTGGAATTCATTATTGAGGAGTATTATTTATTCATCTATTTATTGCGAACTATTATCCTCATCTTTTTTATTTCAGTTCTTGTTTCACGACTTTTCAGCCAACTATTACTCTGGCTAATTTATTTTTATTTCGGACTACTAGTCTCATCTTTATTAGTTGTTGTTTTTCATCTTTTTATTGGATTGTTTATTCACAACGTTTCGGCCAACTAATTCCTCTGGCCTTCGTCAGGTGGTAACAACTACGGATGGCAGTGATGGCTGAGAATGCAGTTAGGAGATTCGAAGTTCCTATCCGTCGCGGTTACCACCTGACGAAGGCCAGAGGAATTAGTTGGCCGAAACGTTGTGAATAAACAATCCAATAAAAAGATGAAAAACAACAACTAATAAAGATGAGACTAATAGTCCGAAATGAAAATAAATTAATATATATAATGCTCATCTCAAAAATGAATTCCAATTAAGGAATAATATATATAATATAATATATATATATTCATCAGGTGGTAACCATGACATGATAGAAACTCTGAATCTCCTAAGTGCATCCTCAGCAATTACTGCCTTCCATAGTTGTTATCTCAGCACGTTTTTGGCCAAATAAGCCTCTGGCCGGCTTTGAGTAGGATTGAAACTGCTATCTTCAGACAATGCTCACCTGGAACCGTAAAGATTCCATGTCTCTATCCACTGCGCCACGGACCATGAAGGGCGATCAAGGTTGGATTTTTTATCTTATAAATCCACGTTTATTCATTATATGATCTTCCATGGTCGAGTCCCGTACAGAATCGTATATATTATTTAATTAATTGGAATTCATTATTATTTATTCATTTATTTATTGTGGACTATTATCATAATCTCTCTTTTTTTTAGTTGCTGTTTCACGACGTTTCGGCCAACTATTCTTCTGGCCTTCGTCAGGTGATAATCACAACAACTAAAAAAAAGAAGGTGAGAATAATAGTCCGCAATAAATAAATGAATAAATAATAATGAATTCCAATTAATTAAATAATATATACGATTCTTTATGGCCCCGATCATGTACTCTAATCAATCATGTTTCCTAGCACTCTCCTTTGGTGACTTTGGTGTATTTAATGACTTTAATTCCCATCACAGTAATTGGCTTGACTTCGCTAACTACACAGACACAGCTGGTAGCATTATCCATAACTTTTCTATATCCCATTCCTAGACACAAGTGTAATGTTGTGAGCCTTTCGGCTGTGATCATAGTGTAGTATCTGTGTTAACTGTGGCAAGCAGGGCCAAGGGTTAAAACATTATTATTATTATTATTATTATTATTATTATTATTATTATTATTATTATTTGATTGATTCGAGCGATGACTGGTCGCTGGATCAATTATTATGATTAGAAAAATAAACAATTAAATTGGGAAAAAATGATTGACATATATAATATAATAAGATCGCAAAAGGAATGTGAAAATAGAAAATAGATGTAAACATTATTTTTAGTTTGCATAAACAAATAACTAGATTGGGGACATTAGGTTGGTCTGAGACACGTGATGTGACATAAAGAAACATGTGATGTATGTAGATTTGGGGAGATTCTAGTTGTTAGCTGGACATCAAAGAGAACAGACAACTCAAAATGATGTGGGAAGCGGCGTCACTTCGAACAGCCAAGATGTAGAGAACATATAATCTCTGAAAATGCCGGCCAGATCATGAGAAAAAAATGTTCATAAATAATTCAGGTATGTGTTGTGTTATTTGTATTGGTTAAAAAAGAACTGTTGTCTACAACTGTTTCGATACGTCCATGTCAATCGTTCCTGTTAGAATCGTTGCATAAATGGTAAAATATACACTAGATGGTCAACTAAATGATACGACGTATATGCATACACACATTTACATGTAATTGAATATACAGATAAAATATAAACCCAACTATTAAACATGTACATTGTTATAGAACGTATTCATATACCTGCCTATATCACACAGGCAGTAATGTTTCTGACCTATCTCCCAGATTGTCAGAACCAGCAAGCCTCACTTCTGAACCTATTTCTGACAACAGTTTCTGAATGCCCATTGCCTACTTGGAAATGCTGATCATGCTGTGATAATGATAGACATTACACTAAACTTTCGACCCCCCAAATTGACAAGGTGCTATAATAAGGCTGACTTGGATACGATCAGAGATCACATCAGAAATGCTCCATGAGGAAATATCTTTTCTCTTCTTGCGGAAAAGTGTGCAAATGAGACCACTGATTGGTTCAAAGCAGCAAATGAAGCAGATATTCCCACACAGAAGTTCTATAGCAAACCCCACTCTCCCTAATGATTTACTTCTACTAGTGCAGTTGCCATTGCTCAAAGGCAGCATGCATATCACAGATTTAGTAGGCATAAGTCCAGTACAAACAGACAGAAGTCTATAGAAGCTAGAAGTAATTGTAAGAAAGAAATAGCGACAGCTAAGAAAGAATATACTGAAACCACCAGAAAACACATTAAAGCACAGAAATTAGGAACCCGTGATTTCTAGAAAATCTAAAACAGTGTAGTAAATAATGGGCAATCAACAATTCTCTCACTATCCAACAATTATGAGGTATTTTGCACAGCAACCAAGAAAGCTTACGTGTTTGTCCATCAGTTTGCCTCCAACTCTTCTTTGGACCCAGCAAACCACTCCCTTCCTGATTTTCCTTTGCGGACAGAAACCACACTAGATGATCTTAAAATCACCCCTTCTCAGGTGCATGATATAAAAAAACTAGACACCTCAAAAGCATGTGGACCTGATCTCATCCTGGCTGCACTATTAAAAAATGCTCCACTGAGGTAGCTCCGGTGCTTTCCAAACTTTTCAACAAATGTCTTAACGAATCTTGTTTCCCTGACTGCTGGAAAACTGCTTCTGTGATATCAGTTTACAAGAGTTCTTGCGAAAGAACTGACCCATTAAATTAGTGCCTCATTAGCGTCTTTTTACCAAAATATTTGAGTCCATAATTAATCAAGTTCTAGTCTACCACCTTACAACTGCTAAACGTCTGTCTGACCAACAATATGGATTTAGGCAAGCCCGATCTACTGCAGATATCCTAACTGTAATCTCTAAACGTATTTATCATGCACTGGATAAGGCAGGAGAGGAAAGGGCAGTAGTCCTAGATATATCTATAACTTCGGCTAGATATATCTAAAGTTTTTGACAGAGTATGTCACGATGGTCTTCTCATGAAAGATCATATGGTATTACTGAATGAATACTTAACATAACTAAATCCTTCTTAAATAAGAGAAGAATCCAGGTTATTCTCGATGGACGGAGGTCAAAATAATATTATATAAATGTGGGTGTACCTCTGGGGTCGATCCTTGCACCTTTATTATTCCTGATATTCATAAATTACCTCTCTGATAAAATTGTCTCTGAGATGGGCATGTTTGCTGATGACACCATGCTCTATAACAGGCATGAGAGGAAAACAAATGAACACATATCCAAGGCAATTGCAGAAACCCTACAAGACGACCTCCAATCTGTAATGGAATGAGGACAAAAATGGATAGTAGCAATATTAAGCTCGTTTCCTTTAATAATTACAAGAAACCTTCTCAACCACCAATAGCTATGGCTAAAGATACATTAACACAGGGAACATGAGTTGAAATAGATACATCGAGAACCTTACCAAGGCTGCTGCAAGGAAGATGGGCTCTCTCTACTGTGCTAGAAAGTTACTTATGTGTGAAAGTATCTGTACCTTTACAAGGCCACCATTCACCCATGTATGAAGTATTGTTGTCACATTTGGGCTGGTGCATCTGCTATTAGTCTCTCACTCCTGGACAGGGTTCAAAAGAGTCACCAACCTAATATGTCCTGAACTGTCATCTAAGCTTCAACCTTTGTCCCATTGACGAAATGTTGCATCCCTCTACCTGTTTTACAAGTATTTTAATGGTGAATGATCCAACGAAATACAAGCCCTTGTACCCCCTGGACGTAACTAACCCTGACAAACCTGACAAGCAACAGTCCCACCCCTACACAGATGTCAGAAAGCCTTCTACTCTAATAGTTTCTTTCCCAGAACTGCTAGAATTTGGAATTCCCTAACTGTACTGACATGCAGAAGTTCAAGTGTAATGTAAACAGACATCTTACTGCTCAACTCCCTACATAGTACCCCTGCAATTTATGTCCCAGATAATAGCCCCCTACATTAAAGTGGCACTATGCCTTGTCTTGAGTGAAAATGTAATAAAAAAGAAAAACATAATATATATATATATATATATATATATATATATATATATATATATATATATATATATATATATATATATATATATCTTGCTTCAGTTGAAGTTCTACCTTTAACTCAATATGAGATACATAGATATTCAAATGTCTCAATTAAGTTCTTTATCTCTCAAACACTGAGTTAGTAAAGAAATTGAGAACATACTTTTCCTCTCCCCAATTAACCATTTTCATAGGTTGTAGTCTATCTTTTGTTTTGGTCTCTTGGTCTTACTGGATTCCAGGACTAGAATTTATCTAGTCTAGTGGAGTATCCAGCTTTGTGCTATTACTTGAGGTAATATAACTTGGAGAAGGTGCACCATTCCGTGTAAAAGCTAATGTGGGTTAGTTATAGAAAAGAGATCTTATTTGGGCTGTGAATACTATGTGATTTTGAATATTGGGTCAGGGTTTACTTCTAGGGAAAGTATCCTCATGCCAGGTTGGTCTGACAAACCCCTGTACAGAGAGACCTTAGATAATCGAGTATAGTGTCTAGTAGGCATTCAAGTTCTCCTCTGGATTCAAGTTCTATGCGCACACCTGTGCCCCCCCCCATCCCACACACACACAAAATTAAGCTGCAATATAAATTTTCAATGTAAAGTAAGGTAAACTTATCTGAATAATAAAAGCTCTACCATGTTAAGAGAGGCAAGCAATAAAATAATTTAAGAAGATAAAGAGCTAAGTTACATAGGAAGTTTATTAAATTATCAAGTCAATAAGGGTAACAGAGAGAGGAATAAGGGAGAAACCTCTTTAACCATGGCATTTCAAATGAGAAGAAGAGGAGAAAAAGTAAAAGAAAACAGACAAAACCGACTTTGAAAACATTCAGCTTAGAAATTGATAAATTTTTCAGATAAGAATTGGGAAAAAATTATTATGGCAGGTGTAATATAATGGGGATAAAAGGGAGAAGACACAGAAAAAACAAGGGCTAAAAATATACGTAAAAAAAATATATAAGATTTTTTTTTTTTTAATTTATAAAACTATAAAAATTTCCAAAAGCTTTTAAAAAGTTCAAAAATTCCAAAAATTTACAATAAAGTTTTGATAAAAATATTAAAATTATAAAATATAAATAAAGCAGGACAAAGTAAGTACGGAAAAAGTAAGAGGAAAAAATAAAATCTTAAAATGTAGATCAACTCAAATTCTTGGAAGATAACCCATCAAGAATTGGGTGTACTCTAGTATAAAATGAAACGAAAATTAATATCCAGTACACTTGTATGCAGAATAATTTAATATATATATATATACAGAGTGCATATGGTATTTGAGTACACTTATATTTTTGTAATTTAAATTAAAAATATACTAATTAATGTATTTTTGCTTTCAGAAGATCCCACTGATACTACTATAACTAATAAAATGAAAAGACATGCTAGAATAGTGTCTATAGAAGAGAAACACAGCGATTTTGAAATTGCAAGATTTCTAAAAGTCACCAGATCTTTCATTTGCAAAAGTTAAAAAGGAGCTAAATAAAAACCATAGTGATGAATTGGCCATGAGCAAGAGAAACCAGCATTGCCAACGTTCTCACTCAGAACACCTAAGCATGATCGACGAAAATCCTGGAATATCAATGTGACATCTTGCCAGAGCACTTCAAATGTCTGAAGGAACAATACAGAATGTGGTTCATCAAGACCTAGGATACAAATATTAGGTGAGGTCAGTTCATGTCAACAAAAACTACAGAAAATAATGCATGCAAAACGACTCTAAAACAAGTTAAGCATCCAGAAGAAGAGGAGTGTCTTTTTTGTTTTTTTCTTTGATAAAAAAAAAAATTTCAAGGATATAAATAAAGAGCACTTAATAAAAGGTTGCAGTCACTTTCAAACTCTAATTGAGTCGGTAATAGACGCAGAAGAAAGATGTATGCAGAATGAAATGTAGATTAATATTTTATTTGTTACAAGAAATTGTAAATTTCAGCAATTTTACAGTTCCGTTTCCTGTTTTTTCTAATGTCTAAGATGTTTTCATATACCTTATGCACACTGTATATATATATATATATATATATATATATATATATATATATATATATATATATATATATATATATATATATATGTTAAAAGTCCACATATGCTTCCAGGATAGTGATTTAAAGGTTATGATGGTTTTTTGAAGCATAAAAAACGATGTTACTTTTTGTATTTAATATTTTTATTGTTATTTTTTATAACACCACCGCTCTTGGTCAAAAAAAAGTATCAAAAACATTTCGATACTTTTTTGTGACCAAGAGCGGAAGTCCGCTTGAAATATACAAAATAACAATAAAAATGTTAAATACAAAAAGTAACATCGTTTTTCATGCTTCAAAAAACCCTCATAACCTTTAAATCACTACATATATATATATATATATATATATATATATATATATATATATATATATATATGAACAAATGATTAATAAAACATGTTTAAAGACATCTTGAAAAAGAGTTAAAAACATATTTAATTTTAAAAAAGGAAGCACAAGATATGTGGATAGTCCTTTTTTTAACCAAGTAAGATCTGTGACTTACTTGTAGCTTCATTAAATACTTTTATATGCAAAATCCGATCCTGTATTTTGCTATTTCCTGCCCTCTGATGAGAAGGAGAGTATTTCTTCGAAACTCCGCGGATTAAGGACTATCCACTTATCTTGTGCTTCCTTTTTTAAAATTAAATATGTTTTTAACTCTTTTTCAAGATGTCTTTTAACATGTTTTATTAATCATTTGTTCATATTATAAGCTCTATTTCCTTTTCGGTTTTATTGAGCTTTTACATCTGGCTGAGTTTATTTTACTTGTAACTATTAACTCTTTAATATTTATAATATATTTTAAGTTTACCATTTTGATTACCTTGGTAAACTTATTGTAATTTTTATTTATATATATATATATATATATATATATATATATATATATATATATATATATATATAAGAGAAAGAAAATTAAAACTGTAATTTGAACTTTACAATAAAAATTTATTGTTCGACTGAAAACTCCAAAAAACAATTTACAAAGTCCTTATTCTGCGGAGTTTCAAAGAATGCTATTCTTATTATTCTTCTCATCAAAGCACATAAAGAAATCAGCAAATTATATTTGTAGCAATGCTAGAATTTGCTAGTTAAGGCATTAAGTGACACCGCAATTTATTGTAGTTATAAATTGCCAAGTAAAAAAATGAAAAATATTGGATATGTAAAAAACTAATATAAAAACAAACCGTGCATAATATTTCAGCTTGAATGAAACTCTTCTAGAGTTGATCCAAAATGCAAAATAGTTCTTTAGAAAGAATGTATTCCAAAATATGTCTAGCATGACGATGCATATAATCCGATTGGAAAGCCTTCAAACAGGTGAAATAATGAAAATTGTTTTTTCCGAGCAGTGCAGTAGCTTAAAGAGAAGTCTGTCCCAAGTCAAATGGGACCTAATAGTAAAAAGAGAGAAATCCAGTATGAGAACCTTCATCATCGGCTTAATTAGGAAAAGTCATTTCAAATTAAATTTTAAAGTAATTAAGTTCAGGCTAAGCGGGGAAAAAAATCAGTCCGTGAAAGCTCATATTACTCTGACTGGAAATTGTCTAGATAGAACGAAACAGATCTTTCTATAAAGTGTTAAATTCGATGTCATTATTAAAACATTGGAATATATATTGGAAAATAAAATTGGAAAATATAGAGTCGACTTTTCATCGACTCTATATATTTTAACTTATCGCTGTTTTCTGTATATTTTAGTTTTCACTTTTAATTCTTATTTTCGCTCCTTCGGACTCTTACTTCAACACCTGATGATGATTCGTGTACGAATCGAAAGCGCCCGTGGCAGCAACAATTATGGAACTTTTATTAATGTTTTTGATTTTGATACAACAAAGATTTTATGGAAAATCGAAAAATTAAAAAAAAGAATACTAAAGCAAAGTGTTTCCGTTGCATTTAATAATATTTGCTTGAATGAAAAAACGCTGCCTAAATATACCAACTTCAAATATATATATAACTTTGCATAAATATTAATCCAATTTATTTACGTATGTAATGTGTATATAAGTATATATGATGTATGTATATTACATATATATTATGTATATATATGTATGTATATATATATGATGCATGTGTATATATGTATGCATATTATATATATATATATATATATATATATATATATATATATATATATATATATATATATATAACCCAGTTAATATTTATGCAAAGTTATATATAGCTATCAGACACAGAACCCGTATTTTGTAAAAATGACCTATCATGAAAACACTTTGTCATCTGTCTAAATTGAATTGCTAGAATGGTGTGTGCTTTGACTGAAAACAGATCAAGTGTTATTAATGTGAAATTCGGTCATGTTGATACATAGTTTTATGGTTTCAATTCTTTTATAGCAGCTTTTAGTTGCTATTTTTATTTATAGATGTGTGCATGTTCAAGTCGTTTTGTGTACTCATTGAATAAGGAAGGATATCTATTTACCTGCTTTCTCACGAGGGCATAGTTAGAAACCGGATTGGTTTTTAATTTGTGAAAAGCCCTGCTTCCTCGAAAGAGGCACTCTGAATTGGGACAAAATAGAAATTGTCTTAGTCTAGAAGGATTTCTACTTTACTGGCCAAGAACAAAAACGATGAAGTGATGTGTCTATCTGACCAGATTCTGCATTTTGTTTCCTTGCCAAAAGACTTTAACTAAAAAATCTATATAAATGAAACAGTCGATGTATGTGCATGTGTCTGCATGTCTTTTTTTTGTGTGTAAATATTTAAACACTTAAACGACTAGTCATATAACACTGAAATTACCAGGAAATAGTAACCATACGCCAAGGATGGTTTATAACAAGTAAAATCTTTGCTTGGATGGATGAATAACGCGTATAGAAGTCGTCAAATTGCAATGCAAAATGTTCATTTCAACTTGCCGACATATTTGTATTCGTTTGCACATGCATAAAACTAATCATAGCTAAAAGTGGTTTGATTTTAGAACATTCTTATCTGTCTGTCGGGCTAGCTCAGATGATAGGGAATGCGTCTAAAGTGCTAAATGAGAAAACGCAGCTAGAGTGCTAAATGTTTTGATTTCAATTCTAGCGGAAAGCACCCAATTATTATTATTACTTTTTCTTATTTACTTTTGAAATCAGTACGATATATTATATTTAGGTACAATATAATATTCAATAAAGAATTGGCTCTGTAATAATAAATATGAAATCTGCATGAATTAAAATATATTTAAACATATTTTATGACTGGCAAGGTCGAGCGTCCCTGTTAGTAATTCTATAAAATACATAATTATGTTTTAGTTGATATTATTCAATTAAATTATTTATTATTGATGATATATAATTGGTTACGAAAATTAATAGTGTGTGGGTAATATTTTTCATTTTTGTTTTAATTGATATCTCTATCAAACCACTGGATATAGCTTATATTTAACTGTTACTATAATTGTAACTGAAATCTACAGTGATCTTAGCTGCGTCCCTAGTATGACGAGATCCCTGGCGACACCAGATGATCTTGCTTTTCCACAAAAATTGAAAAAAAAAAGAAAACGAACGGAAGAAAAGTACACTATTCCTATTTTTTTTTTAAGAGACTCTGAGAGCATAGCCAGACCACGGACTGTAGTCAATCGACTATAATGTCTGGGCCAGCTCGCGTAAACAGCCACCTCGCGGCGGAAGACAGCAGAAGGAGCAGACAGTAAGAGACAGGGTAAGTCACCTTTTGGTCCCCTTTTCATTCTTTGCTCAGTTTTGGTGCTCGGTCTGTGTTTAGAATTTGTAATTTCAACTTTGCACGGAGTTGACAGTAGTTTTGTTGCTGGGTGGTAGAAAGAGCGTGAGTGGGAAAGGCGATGGTCTCTCGGGGAGAAAGCGAAGCAAACCAGTCAGTGGGGGAGGGATCAGTAGAGACCGTAGACTACAGATGACCATGGAACGACCAATGTGGGGGATAAGTATACCCTCGTATGGAAGAGATGTGAAGGGAGTAGGGGAATGGATAGCGACAGTAGAGAAAAAGAGACTAGTATATGGTCTTACAGATAGGGAGATGGTTTTGTTGGCCTGCGATTGAGCGACGGCGGCGGCCTCGAAGTTTATATGCAGGTGCATAGAAGATAACCCAGGCATAGCATGGACCGATTTTCGTGAACGGTTAAAAAGAAAGTTTGCCGGCGAAAAGACGATGGTCCAAGCAGTAAGAGAGCTATCCCGAATAAAGATGACCACCGGGGAGGATGTAGATGGGCTAGTCAACCGCATGCAGGAACTGGCAATCCTTGCATATCCGGTTGCGGAGCACCGGAACATGGCTACTACGCAGGCAATGTTAATCGACGCAATGGTAGATGCATTGCGAGATGAGACGGCCAAAATGGAGGTGCTGAAGAGTTGCCCACTCTAGAAGAGGCACGCAGGGTGGCGAAAAACCATGCTTGGTTGCAAGCACGGATAATGGAGGGAAGGCCCCGAGGTGGAAGTGAAGAGGCGGAAGACAGAGAGTGTCCAGAGACCAGGTCAAGGGCCAGAGTCATGGGGTATTAGGGAACGAAAAAAGAACCCAGAGAAGGGACAGGGGACCCCCGACATAGGTTCTATGATCGCACCCAAGGCAGGAACAGAGCTATATGCTGGACCTGTAAGGGTGAGGGACATCGGTCAAGTGTGTGCCCCACTGTCTACGAGAAGACACCCCGACATAAGGGGAGAGTCAGAGTGGGCATCGTAAAGACCGAACTGAACGCGTGTCAGAGAAAAGGCAAAAATGACCGCTTCTCCTACAGCCACCAGTCTCACAGGTGCTTGCAGTGTGGAGACCTGAGACATATTAGGAGGGACTGTCCTGACCGGAGGAAAAGCCACTCGAGGACGAAAGATCCTCTGGAGAGAAGGAATCAGAACCAAACCCCACCCCCTCCGCGAACCTGTAGAGAAAGAGAGGTAGGGCAGACAGGTAGGGTTGGAAAGAAACCACTGTCACAAGTTGCGAGGCTCATGGGAGTACCAGGAGAGAACCCTGAAACAGGAGAAGACGAGAGCCCAGGTGTTCCCTCCGCTCACCAAAAAGGGAGAACTCACCTGTAATGTGACGATAGGAGCCACGCAGGTGAAGGCTCTGGTTGACACCGGAGCACTAATATCCTTAATAGACGTGGACGTCTGTCGGATGGTAGCAGGGAGGAGAAGGTTGTACCCGTCGGATGTGGAGCTCAGTCAGGCCGACGGTAGCTGGATGTTGGTGGCAGGGAAGGTATGGGTACCCGTATGAGCGGCCGGAAAGAAAGAGAATTTCCCCCTGTATGTGGTATCCGGGCTATGCAGCGAAATGATTCTGGGAGAGGATTGGCTCCGAGCGAGGGGAGACACTCTGAGTTTTAATCCAGACACGCTAACGGTGAGAGGGGTGGAGATACCACTAGGTGACATGAGGTCTGTCCCTCTTCCTGTGGGAGCTGACAGCAACAGGAAGCTCCCCCAAGAACGGTCGGGTCCTGTATGGGCAAGGTGGATAGCACCAAGGAACAGGGAAGAAAATTGTCCCAAGTCAACCGGGTAGCGAGGTATAAGGTAAATAAGGAGGGAGTAACTCTTACAGATCCAGTGGTCCGAGAATCAGGGACGGTCCCTAAGGCGACGGCCGATAAGACGAATAGGACCAGGAAGGTCAAGAAGAAAAAAAAGGCAGCGTTTACTAGACAGTTAAGACAGGGTGACCAAGTTTGGATGAAGGAGACGGTAAAAAGATAAAGAATCCCGGGGGTAGTCAAACGCGAGATGAGACGGGAGCTTGGAGCGACATCTCCTAGTTGAAATGTGGTGCAATTGTTTTCTCTGTGGATGCATGGAGGGCCCCCATGTGTTCGCACTGTTGGCAGATTGTGTCGCGGACTGACCTTGGAGGTAGCTAAGGACTAAAATGGAAAGCTCCAGGGAGGGGGGGGCGCCTTGAATAGCAGAAAAGAGCAATAAGTAATTTAGAAGTATCTCGCAGTGATTAAATTGGCAAACGGAGAGAGTAATTTAGCACGAGAAAGTTGCGCATTGAGCGAGAGTGTCTTGGAGGAATTTAAAGTCGAAAAAAAAGGCTTGGCCTGAGATTTTCCCAGTTGAAAGAAAACTGTAATAATTAAATCGTGGGGAAGCAGTTTTGGACTGTCAAGAGAACCACGTGATGTTATCAGCACTTACTTTTGAGAGGAGGCTTAAGTAATTGAGCAGTTCGTGAACTTTGACGAAACATTTTAGCTGGATATCGGCTGTATTTTTATGTAGCGATGTTGAACGTTGTTGTGAGAATTAAACTGTGCAGAGTTGTGTTTTGTGTATGCAGCAAGAAAAAAATGGAGATATAAATTTCCGAGAGTTGAATTGATTTTTTGAAAAAAAAAAAATTTTTGTACCTCAGTCTGGAAGGATTTCGTTTACTAAACTGAACAAATTTTAGGGTAGTTCAGTTGAGGATAATTAGAAGCATTAATTTCGGCGGTTGGACTGACTTTTGGAGGAATTTGAATTTTGCCTCAGTCAGGAAGGATTTCTTAAATTCCGAAATAAGGGCCAAAGAGGACGCAAGACTGAATGTAAATAATTGGAAATAATTATTAGCATCACTGAGTGAAGTGCGGTACAGTCAATTGTGCGCAAAAGGTGATATATTATTTTTAGATGGATTTTTCCATTGCAAGTAAATCAGGTGCGTGATGTTCGCACCTGGGGAGATTAATTGAAGGAAAAGGATAGAGTTTCTCATGCGATAGCGAGGCGTTAACTGCCAAGTTGGTCCAGTGACATGTGGTTGGACCGAGCAGGCGAGGAGATAACTAAGGATGAGAAATCTCCTCAGCGGAGAAATTAGAAACGATAGAGAGCGATCCGAAAGTGCTGGCACCGTTGGCGAAAATAGTGAGTCTGTGCCAAATGTCACCAGGGTGGAAGTGACCACGTTGAGGGCCAGTTGAGAAGATTATTTTTCTAGGTGCAGATATTTAGAGGAGAAGTGACCAATATAATTGACGTCATAATGACAGGACTGTAAGAACTGGACTATCTGGGGTAGACATATTTTAAATTGTTGGCTGTGGCCGGCGGGACAGTCGCTGATATTAATCTCGGAACATGTACGTGCGCAGTTAGATGTGTTGTCATCAGAAAACCTGTCACCCCAGCATAGTGGCCCCAAGAAGGTTGAGAGACGTATAATTGAAAATACAGGTTGATTTAAGGTTGCCAGTGAACCTCGTTAGACAGGTACTGCAGTGCTATGTTGCACTGGGGGTGCGTCATGCTGTCGGAAGGGTAGAGGCTCAGAGAACTATGTCCTGTAGGTGAACAGAACCCAAGAGGGGGTGAGGATATGGTTAACATAGTGGCCTAGGATAAAACATAGAAAAAGGTGGGGTAAAACTAAGACACGGACAATACGAGCACCTGAGTGAAAGGGGGATGCCAATGAGTGCACCATGTCTAGATCAAGACAGAGTAAAAGAGCTGCAGCCTCCGATAGAGGAGACCGAGGCCCAGGTGGGAACGCCACCTGCAAAAGAGATATCCGAGATGGTAGCCGAAACAATGGCACCTGCTGTAAGGTTGGACATTGTCAGAAAATAAAAAAAGAAGAAAAAGGGACGTAACAGAGAGACGAGGAGAATGACGCGTAAATGTAAGAGGTGGGAGGAACCTCCTTTTTGTAGGAACTGAAAGATATTTTCATTGCATGATTAGTCCTTAAATCGAATTGTCATTTCTCCCGTCACCTGATCTAAAATACACATACATACACATCCACAAACACAGACAAGGTAGAGAAGACTGAAAAAAAAAAGAAAGAAAAAAAGAAACTGGTTTGCATGTACATGGTTTAGTCATCTTTAAAGGACTAGTCAAGTGAAAAAAATTGGAGTTTTTAGCAATCAAAAAAAAAAAGAAAAAAAAAATAGATGCATGTGTAGGCGAATATAAAATCGCTGACTCGCAAGCTGTTGAAGCTTGAAATTGCATGGGTGCGTGTCGGTTGACATCCATATGAAGACTCTTGGACTTTAGAGTGAACAATTATCCTTTTTTGTTGTTTTTTTGTTTTTTTTAATTCTCATTCGATTCTTTTTTTTGTTTTAGAGTATGAGGGCTGGCTGGCAGATAGTGATTTTTGGTTGTTTTATTACTGTTTTTTTTTCTCTCTCTCGCTATGTCACCCTCCCCCTCACACCAGAGACAACTGATCCAAGAACATTTTTACATGCTAAATGGACAATTTTTATCAATTGCTTTTTATTGACTGATTGTAGAATTGCTAGTTAGGGTCAGGCTTCTGGTGCAGGTCGCATATATGCCGATTATGACTAATTAACAAGTGAAAGGAAGGGGCGGATATGACGAGATCCCTGGCGACACCAGATGATCTTGCTTTTCCAATAGAGGATGGGAGAAGATGAGGCATGTGGGGGGGACATACTGACACTTGGTCAAGGAAAAACAGATGTTTATGAGAGAAGAAATAGGAATATTTTGATGGGAAATAAATAAATAAATAAATAAATATGATAATGAGATTCTCGAGTTGGCAGAAAAAGCAATACAGGGTCGCCAGCCGAAAATGTTTGACGAGTCACTCATGGAGATAAATAGTTATCGCTTATCACATCAGGGCCGGGGTGGGGTTTTTAAGAGAAAGACAAACGAGAATTTGTTCCGATATCATGGCTGTTAAAAATCTGTTAACAACGAAGAGGTTGTTTTTAAAACCCTGTTGAGTGACATGGTCGACCTGGAGGTGACTAATTACATGATAAGTAACACCTCAGTGCAATGAGGGTTAAAAGCCGAAAGTAGGAGTAGAAATCAGGGAAACAGAGAGAGGGAGAGGAAAGGAAAGGAAAGGAAGAAAGAATAACTCCAAAAAGGTGGACGGAGGAACGACTGATTTGATAAAAACAAGACACTTAGCTAATTGGCGTCTTTTTTTCGCTGATCCCTTCCTGTGGACTGACGGTAGATGAAGAACGGAGAACTTGGTAAAAGAAACAAAACTGCCATCCCCCTAAGTTGCATGACTAGGCCAGTGTGTAAATATTATATTGTAAAGTCAAAGACAATAATCAATTCTGTGTTAAGAAAAAACAATCAAGTTTTGACTTTCTTTTCTTTGATTGGAACACCGTTGTGAATGCAATATATTTCTCCGATAGCCCAGGTGACGGTTGGAAGCTGATTTGAAAGCAGAACCGGAGAGAGACCGACGACGACCCGAAGACGAATTCGACCACTAAACGAAACCACAGGTAACGCCACATGTATCGGCTACAGGTGCATTTCAATCGCGAGCCTATGCACCTGAGCTGAGCTGCACTGGAGGGGTTACACTAGGACCATTTTCTGTATGGATACAATGTTTTGTCCTTGACCTTAATGACTGCTTATAAATACGAATTCCGAATCACCATGTAATATTTGTTTCTCTTTACCTCCAAGACGACTGCCTTTGTCTAACTTGCATGCTAAATAGGGGAAAAAAAAGAAAAAAGAATTTTTTTTCGGTTTCCCAAGCTAAAATATTACTTAAAACTCTAAATCCTAATGAAACTCTACTGTATTCTGTAAGTTACTAACCCCGTCCCTTGAAAGCTAACAATCTGCCCCCCCTCTAACTGCCACTAAAACTCTACATTACACATGCCTTAGTAGTGGAATCCTTAGCTTCCAGCTCCTAACCTTGACATGCTAACCGCCTAACAGTCATCACTAAACATCTATACATTTCTACCTCTAAGGCATGCATTAGAGTTCATTCTTATCCAGTTTGACAGCCAAAGTATGCACTCAGATGCAAAGCCAGCCAAAGTATGCACTTACCAGCCAAAGTATGCACTCAGATGCAAAGCGATCTTCATTACATAACAATGCCTCTTCCTAGATGGTTTTGCAACGATTAATACAAAACCAAATCCGATACTCCCTGTTATGCAAAACGCTCGATGACTCTTAAATGAAAACTGAAATTATCTTCCTTCAATAGTAGAAACACACTAACACCTACAACTTCTATCTATTCGCATCTACTGAAAACTTGCCCAAATATCTATTTACTTAATTATACATACGGAATACACCATGACTTAAAATTTACCTCCAGTTATACCCGTACTGTACTGCACCTACATCTTAACCCTCCTGTAATCTAAAATATACAGTGACTGGGCAAAATTCTTAGCTCAATTCCTAATACCTACTCACACTGTAACGTTATCTTGTACCTAAGCTAACACATCAATTAAATTTTTACAAAATGTAAAAATCTAAAGGTAAAAGTCTTAATCCACACTAATGCCTTTCTAACAAGCTTGCTCACATTGTTGCTTCCACTGCATGAGTTTTTTTTTTCCTTAGAGGAGTGTAACTATTCATTAGATATATAACCTCTACAAACTAATCCTGTAACATTAACTAACCACGTGTGGTCGCAGAAGTACCTGGATTAGGACCCAGATGCGGAGCAAACCCACTCAGGGCTGATGGACCCAGTAGATCTTCCCAGATCATCCGTCTAGGAGAAGGAAAACTCTGAAACTAAATCTAAGAGGAGGGAGGCCTGTCCAGTCTTGGATGACAACCTTCCTAGAACTGGTGACTCAAACAAATTACCGGTCTGCAAACCTAAACTGCTTAAGGAGTAGATAGGCTCTGTCTATCGCCCGGCTTCCATACTCCTTCTTTGCCTATTAGTCAGGCACAGAGACGCTATCACAGTGATTCGACAAAGCACTCAGTGTTAGATCTTGTTTTTTGTCTAGGGCAATAAATGCCGTTTTCCTCACTCCCGACACATCCCACTCCTCAAAACTGGGCACTTGGGAGTGCTTGAGTACCACATATGCTTGTGCAATTAGATTGGGTTGACCTTCTTCTGATGGGTTGAGGGTACCGGATTGACAGTTCCTGGCTGCTGTTTCCGACTGGTAGTACAGGTGTCCTAACTCTTTTGTAGCGCTTAGAGCAGCTGCTCCATCAACAGTTGTATAATATCGGGATGTTTGTAGTGCCATGTTGCACATGGAAAGGGACCCTGCACTCATCCCCGGTGGGCTTTCCTAAGGCCACAGTCCTAGTTGAAGAAAGGTCAGCTGATGGTCTTCTTGTGTTGCATGTCTGATACACTACATAACCTCTTGTTCAGTTCCCCTTACCTAACTGAAACTCTTTAAAAACATGATGACAGTACAATCAAAAAATAAGCTTAAACAAGGCTTAAGGACAAAGAAATCCAACTTTCTTCCTCCCTTGAGGCTTGCATTCACGAACATCCGTGGACTTAGAACTAATTTAGCTGATGTTGAAGCATTTCTCCTAACAAATACCCCGGATATCTTAGCACTAAGTGAGACTAATCTACACTCCTCCATCCCCTCTAACTACTTTAACATGCCTGGGTATCTCCCACTCTGCCATAAGGACTCTGAGAGACATATGCACGGACTTGGGGTCTACATTCGTAACACCCTCTCCTTGACTAGAGAAACAAACCTAGAATCGGAAGATTAAGCCTTTATGTGCTTTAGACTAAACATACAACATAACATTAGCAACTTTTATTTTCTCTACCGCTCTCCCTCGACCCAAGACTGCACCATAATAAACAAAGTCTCTGACAGCATAGACACAACACACTCCCTCGACACTAGCGCACAAGTACATGTATTTGGTGACTTTAATGTCCACCGCAAAAACTGGCTTGGATTCTCTACTTACACAGATGCAGCGGCCAGCACAACTCATAGCTTCACTATATCTCACTCCCTATCACAAATGGTTACGTTTCCAACCAATTTCCCTGACCAGCAAGAACAACATGCATCACTTCTAGATCTGTTTCTGACCACAGTTCCCGATGATTGTATAACAAATGCTGACAGCCCACTCGGGAACGCTGACCATGTAGTGATAATGGTCGAAATCGCCCTAAACTCTAGAGCCAAAACTGAAAAGCCAGTGTTCAAAACAACGAGATATTATAAAAAGGCTGACTGGGAAACCATCAGAGATCTTATCAGAGATGCCCCATGAGAAAATATTTTTCCTCTTCCTGCTGAACAGTGCTCAAATGAGACCACTGAATGGTTCACAACTGCAACTGAAGCACATGTTCCCATGCGGAAATTTTATAGCAAGCCCCACTCTCCCCAATGGTTTACTTCTACTTGCTCAACTGCCATTGCTCAAAGGCAGCATGCATACTGCACATATATAAGTCCAGTTCAAACAGACAGAAGTATATAGAAGCTAGAAGTAACGTTAAGAAAGAAATAGCAACAGCTAAGAGAGAATTTACTGAAACCACTAAAAAATGCATTGGAGCACAAAAATTAGGAACTCGTGACTTCTGGAAAATCTATAACAGTGTAGTAAATAACGGGCAATCAACAATTCCCCCACTATCCAACAATCACGAGGTTGTTTGCTCAGCAACCGACAAGGCTATTATGCTTGCCAGTCGGTTTGCCTCAAACTCCACACTGGACCCTTCCAACCACTCCCTCCCTGACTTTCCTTTGCAGACAGACGCCACGCTAGACGATCTGAAAATCACCCCTGCTCAGGTGCATGCTATCATAAAAAACCTTGACACTTCAAAAGCATGTAGACCCGATCTCATCCCAACTGTGCTATTAAAAAAGTGCTCAGCTGAAGTAGCTTCAGTTCTCTCCAAACTCTTCAACAAATGCCTTAATGAATCTTGCTTTCCGGACTGTTGGAAAAATGCTTCTGTGGTACCAGTATTCAAAAATTCTGGCGAAAGAACTGACTCATCAAATTATCGCCCCATTAGCCTCCTCCCACTTTTCACCAAAATATTTGAGATCATAATTAACCATGCTCTAGTCCATCACCTTACAGATGCTAAACTTCTGACTGACAAACAATGTGGATTTAGACAAGCCCATTCCACAGCAGACATCCTGACTGTAATCTCTTAACGTATATACCATTTACTGGACAAAGCGGGGGAGGGCAGAGCGGTAGCTCTAGATATATCTAAGGTTTTTGACAGGGTATGGCATGAGGGTCTTCTCAGGAAAATTAGATCATACGGTATCACTGGTAGAATACTTAACATAATTAAATCCTTCTTAGATAAGAGAAAAATCCAGGTTGTCCTCGACGGTCATACATCTAAACAATATGATATAAATGCGGGAGTGCCTCAGAGGTCTATCTTTGGACCTCTATTGTTCCTAATATTCATTAATGACCTCCCCGACAAAATTGCCTCCGAGATGGGTATATATGCTGATGACACCACACAATATAATAGGCATGACAGGAAAACAAATGAACATATATGTAAAGAAATGGAAAAAACACTAGAGGATGACCTCCTATCTGTAGTGGAATGAGGACAAAAATGGATGGTCACATTCAATGCTGCTAAGACTAAACTAGTTTCCTTCAATAATTACAAGAAACCTTCCCTGCCACCAATAGCAATGGCCAGTGACTCTTTATCTGAGAGTACATCTTTCAAACTGATTGGCCTAACGTTCACAGGAAACATGAGTTGGAACAATTACATTGAAAGCATTACCAGGGCCGCTGGGAAGAAGGTAGGCTCTCTCTACCGTGCTAGAAAACTACTAACACCTGAAAGTATCCTGTACCTCTATAAGGCCACCATTCGCCCATGTATGGAGACTTGTTGTCACATATGGGCTGGTGCATCTGCTACTAGTCTTTTGCTCCTAGACAATGTTCAAAAGAGAGTCACCAATCTGACAGGCCCTGAACTGGCATCTAAGCTGCAGCCTCTGTCCCATCGAGGAAATGTTGCATACCTCTCCCTGTTCTACAAGTATTTTAATGGTGAATGCTCTGGAAAACTGCAGACACTTGTGCCCCCACGACATAGACACTCTGGACAAACCCGACAGGCAGCTAAATCCCACCCCCACACAGTAGAGATCCCTAGATGTAAAAGATCTTTCTACTCCAGTAGTTTCTTCCCCAGAACCGCTAGACTCTGGAATTCCATTCCAGGTCCCTGCTTCCCCAACTGTACTGACATGCATAAGTTCAAGTGTAACGTGAACCGACATCTTGCTGCCCAAATCCCAACATAGTACCCCAGTAGTTGTTGCCCCTGATAGTAGCCCCCTACATCAAAGTGGCAATGTGCCTTGTTTGGGGTGAAAATGTAATTAAAAATTTAAAAAAATATAAAAAAAACTACTGCTTTTTTGAGCATCTCAACAACCTTCTGCGTGAGAAATGCCTCCAAAACCTAAGCGATATCATAAATACCTTCAGCGATTTCATCGCCACCAGAAATGCAAATTTTTTTTAAGTTATTGGCATAAATACAGTTGTTTTGCGTTGGCAAAAGTGTGTTGATTCTCATGGTACTTATTTTGATGAATAAATTGTTGGTAGAACCGAGATATATTCATCTAAATTTAAAAGTTAAAAGCCGCAAGAACTTTCATGTCAACCTGATATATGTTAATTTGTATGTGTGTTGTATACGAAAATGCATGTGAGTACTTAACTCAACAGTTCATGAAATATTAAAAAGTTTGTGAAAATATTTAGAAGAATGTGCATATGTAAAAAATACCCTTTCTTTCAAAATGCCTTCAGAATCGTATTAAAAGAAGTCTGAATCAAACAAAAAAGGTTTATGCATGCATAAGCAACAAATGCAGTTGGAAGAAACCTTTGGTTAGAGTTGAAAAAATGGACAAGGTGGAACAATAAAAGTGTCATCATAAAGAAAACAATACTACAGCTTTATTTTAAAACTTTTATTGAAAAAAATCAATTTAGGTAACTTGATTATATAATAGAGCTGACACCTATTCAATGTATTTGCCTTCCGCCCCAATCACTGCTTTAATACAAGTCCAGAACTGAGAGCATGCATTTTCCACAAGCGCTGGTGGGAGCTCAGTGAATACTTGGCAGATGGTGGCAATCAGGCTGGCTTTCATGTTGTAGGAGGTTATGTTGGTGATATTCTCGATGTATGACCAAACAAATAGTCCAATGAGTTCAGGTCGGAAGAGGAGGAGGGCTAGTGAGAGAAGGGTAAAAAGTTGTAGCACTCCTGAAGCCAAGCCTGAGTGTCTTTGGACATATGGACCGGCGCTGAGTCCTACTAGCACACTCAGGGTCTGCCAGCGGCCACCTGATGGCACTAGAGGATCACTACACTCTTCAGCACATCCAGGTACACTTTGGTGCTGAATTTCAAGCTGATTTCAAAGATGAAGGTGGCATGATGTGGCCCTCACTTGAAAACACACAAAAGACCATAACCGTGGCTAGAAACTTTGTTTTCATCACCCTTGGCACGTCCTTATTTGTGGCAATTCAGCAATGAATTTTAAGGGTGATGGCAATGGTCCTGTTGTCATAAGTTAGATTGGTAGAGAGCATGTATTGTACAGTAGGGGCATCTCTGATCTCACTCATTGAACATGGTTTCACTTTCAGATATGATAGAAGGCACTTATCGCTGTTGAGGTTTGTACACAACTGGCCAACTAGTAGATGGTCTGCAACAAAAAAAAAATAAAACCAGTTTTCATCAAACGGAAATGGAACTATGTTGTCTTTTCTGGGGTGATAATTTTATCGTTCTACACTGTAGTGTCAATTTAGAGAAACTGCACTCACAATGGTTACAGTTTTGCGTGCAACAGCTAGGTTTGGTTTTGATATAATGGACTGATCCAACACCCCTCAAATGAATGGACTGTTACGTCTATAAAAAGACAAGCAAACTCTCCTCACGTAGGAGACAGAATTTAGTACTAAGCTGTCAATGGACGCTTAGAAATGTGTGTACCTTTTTACCTAAATAAACCCTTTCTGCACAACCCCAGTAACGACTTGTTATTCATATAATCTACGATATAACAACTGGCGACGAGGATGAGATAGTCTATTCTATACACGTTATAAATGTTTAAATATCACGAAGCAGGAGGACGAAGATTTTATTACTTATGCAGGGAAAGTGAATGCTCATTGTGAATCCTTTAAATTAAAAGACCTCAAAGAGGATATGTTTAAAAGTCTAATCTTTGTGCAAGGTTTAACAGCCTCTAAAGATAAGGATATTCGTTCAAGGATATTATCCATTATGAACCAAGACACAGAAATAACGTTACAAACAGTTACGGAAGAGTGTCAGAAACTGCTAAATTTAAAGCAGGACAATACAAGCATCGAAGGAAAAAATTTTGAAGAAAAAAATATGGAAAAAAAAATGGAAAGGGTGATGAAATGTGCACACGAAAAATCCTGTAAGACATGTGGGGGAAAAAACCACTTCACTAAAGATTGTTACTTTAAATACAAAATATGTAACAAATGTAATAAAAAAGGCTATAAATCAACGGTATGCAGGAAAGGAAAATACCGAAAAGCAGAAATAAAGACCATAGGTTCTAAAAATGAGTCTAGGTGTGATAAAAGAAAATATATTAAAATTAAAATTAATGGCTGTAATGTGAACTGTCTTCTAGATACGGGAAGCGACATAAGTATAATTGACGAAGTAACTTGGAAGAAAATTGGGTTTCCAAAGTTACAAAATACAAAAAAAATTGCCAGAAGTGTGTCTGGAAATAAACTAAAATTTAAGGGTGAATTTTTTACCAATGTGTCTCTAAAGGAGAATGCTGTGAGAACCAAGTTATATGTCGTACCGGGGAAAAATTCTAATTTGTTCGGTATAGACTTAATGATTCTTTTTAATTTATGGGAAAAACCCATAAGCTCATTTTGCAATAAAGTAAGTCTGGCGGGTTTAGAAAAGTCTAAACTACCAGGAAAGTTTATTGACGAATTAAAAAAAGATTTTAAAGAGGTATTCTCTGAAGGTTTGGGTTGCTGCACGAAAACGGAGGTGAAATTTGAACTAAAGGACAAGGCTAAACCAGTTTTCAAACCCAAAAGAAAGGTTCCATATTCAGCATTAGAAACTATAGAGAAAGAATTAAAGCGACTTCAAGATATTGGAGTAATAGAAAAAGTAGACTACTCTGAATGGGCTTCACCCACGGTTTACGTTAAGAAGAAAAATAATAAAATCAGGGTATGCGCGGACTTTTCAACAGGTCTAAATGATTGTCTCAAGGAGCATAACTACCCGCTTCCTACCCCAGAGGAAATTTTTTCGAAGTTAAGCGGAGGAAAAATTTTTACAAAAATTGATTTGTCTGAAGCGTATTGGCAAGTAAAAGTCCAGGAAGATTGTGCTAAGTACCTGACATTAAATACCCATAAAGGACTATTTTCACTAAAACGTTTGCCTTTTGGGTTAAAAGTAGCCCCAAATTTGTTCCAGCAACTTATGGATACAATGCTAGCAGGTTTGGATTTTTCTATGGCTTATCTAGATGACATCCTTATAAGAAGTAAAAATGTGGAAGAGCATAAAATCCACATTGGCAAAGTATTCGAGAGAATATCAAACTATGGATTGAAAGTGGCTCTCGAAAAATGTAATTTTGGGATGGACAAAATTGAATATTTGGGACAAGTGATTGATCGAAATGGTAGAAAACTTAATCCTAATAGGGCTGAAGCAATCAAAAACATGCCTAGACCAGAAAATATAGTGCAGCTACAGTCATTTTTGGGACTAGCAAATTATTATAATTCTTATATCCCAAATATGCATGAACTAAGAGCACCTTTAAACGAATTATTGAAAAAGAATAAAAAATGGCTCTGGACAAAAGAATGTGCTGAAGCATTCCTAAAGATTAAAAAATGTCTGTTATCAGATTTAGCACTAGCTCACTACGATCCGAAAAAAGAATTAATTGTAGCAGCAGATGCGAGCGAATACGGTTTAGGTGCTGTGCTACTACACAGACTCAAAGATGGATCGACTAAACCAATTATTCATGCCTCAAGGGTTTTGCTACCCGCAGAAAAAAAATTATAGTCAGATAGAAAAAGAAGGTCTGGCAATTGTATACGCCATGAGGAAATTTCATAGGTTCATCCATGGAAGATTTTTTATCTTGGAAACGGACCACAAACCTTTGTTATCGATTTTTGGTTCCAAAAAAGGAGTTCCTACTCATACGGCTAATAGGTTAGAAAGATGGAGCATGATTCTGTTAAACTACAATTTTAAAATGAAACACCTAGCATCCAGCAAAATTGCACACGCAGATGGGTTGTCCAGGTTGATCCCAATTAAAACTGAATTACTTGAAGAAACTGTTATAGCTGCACTAAAAGAAGAAAATGAACTAACAGATATATTAATAAATACTGTTAGGGAACTTCCGGTAACACTTGAGGAAATAAAGAAAGCAGCAAGAACAGATGAATACATTAACAAGATAAAAAAACAAGTGGGACAAAAAGAAAAGAAGAGGAAAGGATTAACCGTTTTTCCATTTTCAAAGTGCGATGAAACTCTAATGTACGCAGATAGAGTGGTAATACCTCAAGTATTACAGAAGAGAATTTTAAAAGAATTCCACATGGGACATCCTGGAATCTCCAGAATGAAAGCACTAATGAGAGCATATACGTACTGGTCTGGAATGGATCAGGACATAGAAAAAATGATAAAATTATGTAAGGGTTGCCAACTAGCAGCAAAAGCGCCGCCCATTAAGACGCAACCTTGGCCTAAAACAGATATACCATGGACGCGGATCCATATAGATTACGCAAGACCTCTAAAAGGACCTGGTAATAGTAGATAGCATGTCGAAATGGCCAGAAATATTTAAATTCAAACATCCTACAGCGGCAAACACAATAAAGGCGTTGGATGAGGTATTTGGGCGTTTTGGCGTACCAAAAACAATTGTTAGTGATAATGGCACCATGTTCAAAGGTCAAGAATTTAAGATCTACTGTGAGTCACTGGCCATAGAGCATGCACAACACCAACTTATAGCCCTCGATCTAACGGACAAGCTGAAAGATTTGTCGATACGTTTAAACGAGCGTTAAAAAAGAACGATAACATCGACACGGAAGAAAAAAGTCTTCAGAAATTTTTAGCAGTGTACAGGATAACGCCTAATCCGAATACAAATGCAAATTTATCCCCAGCGGAAATAATGTTTGCCAGAAAAGTGCGCTCTGTGTTCGACCGGTTAATTCCGAGTAAAAAAGTAAAAAAAAAGTGTAAAAGACAATGGACGATACAAGATATACAAGGACGGGGATAAAGTTTTTTTCAACAATTATCGGGCAGGGAAGAGTTTTTGGGAAGAAGGCATAATCTCAAAAAGAATTGGAAGAATGGTCTACATTATAAAAGGTCAGACATTTTCCCACAAAAAAACATATAAACCAACTCAAACCCCGATATATTGAAATAGTTAAAAACAATGAAGTACCGATGGAAGTACTGTATGACAGTTTTCACATAGAGCCTCCAAAAAAGGAAGCACCAGTAATTGAAAATACAAGTCACTCTCCAAAATCCAAAAATTCGCAAACGCAAATTTTAAGGAGAAGTGAAAGAAAAAGAAAAAGAACTGAATTTTTTGGACAAAGTCAAAAAAGAAAAAAATGGTGAAGCGAAATTCTAGGGAAGAATTTAGCTTGGGAGGAAGGTGATATAATGGACTGATCCAACACCCCTCAAATGAATGGACTGTTACGTCTATAAAAAGACAAGCAAACTCTCCTCACGTAGGAGACAGAATTTAGTACTAAGCTGTCAATGGACGCTTAGAAATGTGTGTACCTTTTTACCTAAATAAACCCTTTCTGTACAACCCCAGTAACGACTTGTTATTCATATAATCTACGATATAACAGGTTTATAAATCGTCAAGTGCGTGTTTCATTTTATAATTTACGCATTCGACGAGGTTGATGAAATTGATAATCTCTTTCAAGTTTCTCAGTCAATATCGCCCTCTCCAACATCTTTTGCCAAAGCAGTACAGGGGCAATATGTACAAGATTATTGGAGCTTCCATGTTACTTGTGCCACACAAACAATTTGCACATTGATTTAAAAATCATGTTTTCAAACCGTTCCTGAAGACTTTGCAAAATTCTAGTCATGAGTGAATCAAAAAATTCTTGGCGAAATGCTTCTCCACCATTTCGATGATCGGACTCATCTGCCGATTTATGTCTGAAAAGACACGTTTTCTTTCTTCTCATTGATTCTGGATACACACGATCGACTTTAAGCTCATCATTAATTCTCTTGCTTTAACTTCAACTACTGCAAGTATGACACTATCGCTTCTCGGGGAGAGTTACTTGGTTGGGGACTGTCCTGGGAATGCAACCAGCCCACCCTCCGGGAGTTAGACACAATATCAAATGATAGGCACATGGAAACAGCGACACAATGGGTCGATATGTCGTCAGCTATAACCAGCTGGCATGGGTCGATTCTTGAATCTTCATTGCGTCGTTCCAGGCAGCTTTCCATCATCGATATTAACGGCAGGACCTCGTGCTGAAATTAAACGCTTGTACAAAAATAGTGAATAAATGCATTTTTATAAAAAATATATAGTTTATTTAACATTTAACATATCACGTCGGCCGACTCCAGAACCCAATCTTCAACTGTTTTAAAACAATCGAATTATATTTAATTTTCTCTTTCTTCATTGAAAGAGAGAAAAGGGGAATAAAAGAGAAAAGGGAGTGAAAGGGAGTGAAAGAGAGAGAGAGAGAGAGAGAGAGAGAGAGAGAGAGAGAGAGAGAGAGAGATGTTTCATCGCCCATATTTTGTTTTTCAAATTATAATGTCAACATAGCTTAACTTTTATTGTGCACTGGATTCATAAACATCTGTCAATCTTTGCGTGCCGACAGTTTTAACCTTTAAAAAATGTCCTCACTGAAATGCCTCCACACAAGTGCAGACCAAGTTAGGCACAAGGTTTATTAATGTAGAAGCCCCTAGCTCCCCCAAAAGGGGCGCTCTCCATTGTGTCACATTTCGCCCCCCCCCTCACCCACCCACACACTCTTTTCGTGACCTTTGCTCTGACTAGCAAATGTTATAACATCTTCGGTCGTTGGCACAATGGTTATCATGAAAATTCTTTCTCTTTTCTCTCAACTAATAATTATAAACTTTTTTTTAAGCATAAATTCTTTTGATCATTTTTTAATAAAATATTATTATTATTATTATTATTATTATTATTTTGAAAAAAAACCCCATTAATCTCCCCCCCCCGTTTAGTTTTATAGTCATTTGATTTTTATGGACTTTCATATTTCATTGTTTCTCCCCTTTTCTTATAGAAATTACAAATCATATTAATTGTCCTTATGTATTTTCGATGTTTATTATTGTTATTTTCTTTAATTATTTTTTTCTCGATTGTAGTGACTTTATTTGATTTGAATTTTTCAACATTATTTTTTTGTGTGCGCGCATGTGTTGGTGACAATTTCTCTTTGTTTCTCTGTGTGTGTGTGTGTGTGTGTGTGTGTGTGTGTGTGTGTGTGTGTGTGTGTGTGTGTGTGTGTGTCTATATATATATATTCAAATTTTTTGGCCGTTCTCAAGTTTTTGTTTGGTAGTCGGCTACTACTTATAATGTTAGACAGGGGTAAATTCAATAATTCTCTAGGTTGTGAGTTATCCAGATATTTTCTAAGCATTTGAGAGTTCTTGGATTTTTGTGTGAAGGGATTAGTCATTGAAATATCCTTCTTTTTCCGAAAGGAAAAGTCCTGTGAAAAGCTGACAATTTTTCTGACGCTTTTACGGTTCACAGGTACCTGTGTTGTGGATAGGTGGGGGCATACTTTAATTGCCTCTGTTACAGGTTTCCTTTTTTGACTGGAGAGCGATGTTGACGGGGTGGATTCTTTTTTTGTTTGTTAGAAACTACTCTAACAGTATATGTGGATGCGGTGCATAGCGGTAACCCAACTCTACGACTGGTATTATTATCAAGTGGGATGTTCACCTCTCTAATTGCTAGTTGGTTAGGGTGAAAGGTTATTTGGGCTTGGTTCCTTTGCAATCAGTCTGCACCTAATATCAACTCCTGATCTAAGTCTGGGGTGATATAAAACCATGACAAAGTTTGCGCCTTCTTCAGTTTAATAGGCAAATGGGCCATGCTTTTTAGTGCCATCTTTTGCCCGTTTGTGAGAGTAACTGTTAGCTTCGAATCCCTTAACTCCCCTTTATGCGGTTTTAACTCCTCAAAAACTGATGTTTTGAGGAGCGAGACTTCCAATCCAGTGCCGATCAGTGCCTCTATTGGTCTACCCCTTATTTTAACTATACACTCCATTCCAGAGCTCTGATTGGGGATTTTATTTCTTTGGGTCTCTCTATTTTCACAAGTTTTCTTGACCAATTTATTTCCATGGTGGGCCCGTTTAGGCCTGCTCTCACCGCCTTCTGGACATCCATGACCTCTGTTGATTATCCTCCCCAGGGTTAGTCCTTTGTTTGAGTATTTGACATCGTTGCATACCCGCGTGTTTGATCTCTGTGGCAGTCAGTGGTGAGTGAGTTTTGAGCGTAACCTGGCCTTTATTTTTCCTGAAGTGAAGTTACTTAATTCTTCCTTAGGTGATCATTGGCATTCTCGTTCTAGCCTGTTATGGCTGAAACCCCCACGCTGCGGTCTTGCCAAAGCACACCCACAAAACTTATATCGTGTTATAGCTGCTGTAAGGTTCGGTTTTGGATATCCTAAATCTAGTTGAGTACCCCCCTTGGTCCCTGATATTTGTTAGCGCTATCATTTAAAAAAGCTTGCTCCTTCTTGTGGCCACTTTGGAGTTGCTCATAGAGCATTTTGCTTTGTCTAGCAGCAGACAAGGCCTCTGATAATGTTGTCGGATTCGATCTGACCACACCCTCCTTGATAAAGGGGTTACTTAACACATCTATGAAGAATTCAGCTAAGTGCACTTGCACAGCTGGACCTTCCCTTATCTCTGTGTCTCTATAAGCTAACTTAGCAAGTTTGTTCATCCTACTCGCTAAATCTGCGAGTAACTCTCCTCAATCTCGTTTTATTCTGATTAAAGCTTGAGCAGCATCAGCAGCATTTGTAAATTTGCCGGACTAGGCGGCTACTTGATCGAGCAGATCCTTACTGGTGCAGTTCGGATGATTATCTAGAAATTCTCCGATTATTTCTAATACTAGACCATCCATAAAATCATATGCCAGGTTTACTAGCTCTGGGTCTGTAAGCTGGTAGATCTGCTTTTTCTTTTTCAGAGCTGCTAGCCATGGCCCAAAGTCAGACGGTTTCTCAGTAAAGATTGTGATCTTCGATCCACCTGTGAGGACAAATTGGGATTGGTTAGTTTTAGCCATTTTGTCTAAACATAAATTTTTAAATAGCCGACATTTAACCAAAAAGCTCTATTCACAAAGTAATTTTTACCAATTATTAAAACCAAAAAATTTGCAGAGTAACAAAAAGAGCAGAGGAAATAGTCACCTACCTTCGTTTTTCTGGAGTTTTCTGGTGTCTTATTTTTCCTCTGTAGATGCTGAGTTGACGTGTCTGTTCTTGAGTTGAGTTCTTGCGTTGTTCTATTTCCGTAGACTTTGGTTTGTCTAGTGGTTATTTATTTTTTCTTATTTTGTTGTTGTTTTCGTAGTGGTTGGCAACTGTTTTCAGTGGATCTACCTTCAGCTAGTTATTGATTTCTTGTGTTGTGTCCATGGATTTTTATTTGTCTAGTGGTTGATTTTTTTTTGAAGTTGTGTCCGTGGATTTTTTCTGTAGGGTCATGCTTGTTCCTATGCAAGGATCAATCCTGGATTTATGGCAACAATATAACAATATCGCTTCCTGGGAAGAGTTACTTAGTTGAAGAACGTCCTGGGAGTGCAACTAGCTCCCCGGGTGTTAGACACGATATCAAACGATAGGCACATGGAAACAGCAACACAATGAGTCAATATGTCGTCGGCTATAACCGGCTGGCATGGGTCGCTTCTTGAGTCTTCCTTGCATCGTTACAGCTTTCCATTATCGATATTAACGGCAGGACCTCCTGCTTAAATCGAATGCTTGTACAAAAATAGCGAACAAATGCATTTTTATAAAAAATAATTTATTTATTTATTTAATATATCGCATCCGGCGACTCCAGAACCCAATCTTCAACTGTTTTAAAACAATCGAATTATATTTAATTCTCTCTTTCTTCATTGAGAGAAAAAGGGAATAAAAGAGAGAGAGAGAGAGAGAGAGAGAGAGAGAGAGAGAGAGAGAGAGAGAGAGAGAGAGAGATGTTTCATTGCCCATATTTTGTTTTTCAAATTATAATGTCAACATAGCTTAACTTTTATTGTGCATTGGATTCATAAACACCTGTCAATCTTCGTGTGCTGACAGTTTTAACCTTTAAAAAATGTCCTCACTGAAATGTGTGTGTTTGCCTCCACACAAGTGCAGACCAAGTTAGGCACAAGGTTTATAAATGTAGAAGCCTCTAGCTCTCTTAAAAGGGGCGCTCTCCATTGTGCCACACAAGTCCTCCCTGCTTGTATTGTGAACCAAATGACATATGAGAAATCTAGTCATCGATGCATATTGGATGGCTCTGTAGGGCTTTAATCATATTGTTTATTTGAAACAGCAAGTCATGCCAGTTAATCAAATAAACAAGGAAACACCAACTCCTAATTTCAGCGGTTAAAGTTCGACATTCCATGCTGATAAATCCATCTCAACTATCTAGAGACACTTGTTCTAATTCTTTGATCGCTTCCAAAATTTCTGCTGTCTGAACAGCTTCCAACTTTGTTTCTCATCTTGTAACCTGAAGGTAACTGTTAGGTAGGTCGTGTGTTTCTTCAGAATAGACTATTGCTTCATTGATGTGGCAAATAAATTGTACATACGTTGCAGATAGCCAAAGAAAAAAATGGAAGTAACTGTCTTTTCCTTTCGATTTTTATTTTTCTGTGCTTTTTCTTTTTTTTTCGATATTTTTTTAAAAGACTAACAAAATTCTAGGCACTTGAAAAAAATGTGTTTATGGTCACTCTTTAGTGCATTTCTCAAAGAAATGGGAAATCTTGAGTCTACAGCACCATAAAATATATCATAAGTCCCGCGGTCTTCTGAGTTGGGCCCCATAAATACATGGACATGTACCCCAGCAGAGTTCTCTGTTTGCTCAATCCTGCTACATAGGATCACAGTGTAACAAGACTGTCTCCAGTCCCTAATCGTAGTGGCTAACCCTAAGTCCCTTTGGCTACACTTTTATCTTTGTCTAGTGATGAACCCTTCAAAATGTAATCACACACTTACCTGTCACTGGAACTACCACTCTGATGCTCAGAGTGCACAAAACGCGCATGACCCCAAGTCTGTGTGGCAATACCATTAGCACGCTGGCTGGCCATTTGTCATTAGATGCTATGGTTTGAGTTCTTCTCGTATGTGCTTTAGTGAATGACTGCTTGTGGTGTCAGCATTGTAAATAACTGGGTTTTCAAATCAAAGCAATTCAATAATGACTCAGATCATTTTTTTTTAATAAATGAGAATAATTATTCATAAGATATTTCAGGGTGCATTTTATGCAAAAGAAAATTTATTCTTCGGGTTCTTAGCAGTTTTAAGGTGCAGGATCTTTTCAAATCACGTTCATTTAGACAGCTTCTCAGTCAGAGAAGGAAGAGCTTTTTTGGGGGAGGTTTTCTAGTCCTGAGCAAGAGCCCAAAACTGAGGTGTCTACTCTTCGACGCCCAGCAAGCAAATCCCCACTCCGTTTGCTAAACACAATGGTTTTTTATGGCACCCCAATCCGACCACCATGTCTTTGAGATTAATATTTCTTTCTCTAACGTTTTAAAATTACTCCGTCCCTTCCATTGTCTTTCTCTTCTCTTTTCTTTTCTCTTCCAAATCTCTTTTCTTTCTCTTAAACTATCTCTTTTTAATTCTCTTTTTCATTTTTCTTCCTTTCTCTCTCAACTCTTTTGCTCCAAAAAACTTTATTATCAGTTATGCATTTCCATCTTTTAAGTTAGTTCTTATCAGCCACAAGGTGGTTTTGTCACTTTAACATAAAACATGTGGTCTATACTCCAGTCAAATTAGACATATGTTAGTCAAATAAATGAAAAAATCTATGAAAAATTTGCACATGACTTCTTTAGGCACTTAGAAATAACATATGAAAAGTCCCCATCGATCCATTTTGAGCTTTGTCCACCATCTTGGAAAATGGCCGCCAAATTTCAGTTTTTTTGCTATTTGCACGAAAACAGTTAATTTTATAAAAATGGTTATTGAGTACATTATTATAGCTCATAAAATTCTCTACAAAAAATGTTCTATGCATTTTTTTCTTTACAAGTGATAGTTTGATAGATATAGCAAATTTTTGTGAGTGCACTATTTAATATTGGCACTCTTTTCCACACAACCCATGAGTTAGAGTACATAGGCAAGTGTTTTTTTTTTTATGTGGTATCCTCTTGAGGCCTAATCAACAAATATCCCTCTTCTATGTCATATGTTTTATTTCTTGAAAAAGTGTGGTCACTGTGATCTTCTTGACGATTTCCTTGGATGCTCAATTTCAGTAGAAGTAGATCGTAAAAAAATTAATTCCTCTGTACTTAATTCACTTGTATCTCCATAGCTAATTTCATTTTGTTTCTCATCTTATGATTCATGGTCCGTTATTTGCTGTTTATCCTCAACAGATTCTTCAAAATCTCCTGTGTCACTGTCATTTGAATTACATGAGAGGATCTCGAATTCATCCATTATTTCTTCCTCTGATTTGTTAGTAAAGTTTGAGAAGGAAACCCCTCATCAATCGATACATACAATGAAACATTTTAAGCCCCCTCTCACACAGCTACACATCCGTACACAATTCTTTGTGCATGTGCATGATATTAAGTGAAGTAATTTCTCAGGTTTGTCTTTTCTACCCCCACTACTCTGGGGGTAATGGATTGCTCTACCAAAGTTGAACTTGGTGATACACATGAAGAAAATGTTGTTTTGATGCTGCTATTGTTGGAGGGAGTCGTTCAAGTATTTCTTGCTTTGTACAACATACTGTTGCTCTCCTAAAGCACTTCCATCGAAATGAATTAAGCCCTAATTCTTCTTCAGAACCTCCATATATATGCCAATAAGTAACTTTTCCTCTGCATCAATCTCTGACTTCTGTGTTGATGTCATTTTATTGAATATATCTGCATGCTTCCTCAATCCTTCTCTCTTCTGTAAAAATCTGAGTAGTTTATGCCTGAATAAAAAAAACTGTGTTACACCCACTTGCAGCATGAAGGAAAAGGATGTAATCTTTTAGTGAACCAAGGGAAGATTGTATATCACAGGAATTGTAATGTCTTGCAGGCACCTTTACATGACTATGTTTCAGGAAATTAATATTTTTGTTCTCTGGTGTCGAAGCAGCCATAAGTATAAAAAGGTCAACATCTTCTCCAACAACAACTTACATTCTCATGTATTGCTGTCTGTATTATCAATAAATCTACATCATTAGTTGCTTGTTTCACTGAGATACCATTTCCAACTATTTTTCTGGACAATTGGGTGATAAATCTGGATTTGTTATGCTCATTTGATAGAAATTTTTTTTTTTACTAACACAAACTTTGGCATGGCAATTAAAAATAATATCTGGCTTTGAAATATTCGAGATCTTCATTGTCTCTCTGCATATTTTGTATTAGACGCTGAGTCACTGTATCCATCAAACACAATGACTTCATTTGCATGGCAGTACTTATGATCTAAGAGATGTATGCATCATAGACCTCATCATAAGTAATTTATTGAATGTGTGATGGCCATACAACATGATAAAGAAGAAAACCTCTATCGACAATGAAAACTGCATTATCCAGATCATGAAATGTTGTGCTAATATCATTGAAAACACTATACATTGCAGCCGTGTTTCTTTTTCTCATGCTCTCTTCAGTGAATAATGCAGGTGGGATTGGAACAAGCTCATACTTAAAATAATCTTGCAGATCATTAGCACTGTCTATTGGATGTATTATACTTTGAAAGAGAAAAGTTGTATCAACAGGAACTGTATCGTCTCGAATTGTGACACTTGAGTTAATTGTTGCCAGAGATGACACACGGTTCTTGCGCTTCAATTTGAAATTTTGTCCAGTTATAGCCTTCATAGACTCCAATCCAATATCATAGCTTTTGTGGCATTTTATTTTACCCTCACCAATCATTTCAGTTGCAAGTGATATAATTTCCATATTTTCTAACAAGGTTGGATGAAACAGAAACCATTTTAAAATCCTTCCTAAATTTTCAGTATCTCTCACAATCCTTGAAGGTCATACTTCAATGTGCTGCTCACTGTAAGAACTTCTTAATCCACAAAACTCTTTCACTTCAGTGCACATTTCATATGGAGCTGGCATACCAAGAATCCACTGACTCAATACACTATCGGTTATCCCTCGCCAATGTGTCAACCCACCTGAGGTCTTCATGGTCCTCATTAGTGTTTGTTCTATGGCAAGATCTGACTATAGATCAACCGAATTCTTGTTTGAGCGCCTCATTGTAAAAAATCATTTTTCTGTAAACTTGAAAAAATTTTCATCAGGAATATGCTATTTAAATCCTGCATATCTTGCAAGTATAGATGACATGATTTTGCATCAGCTAAATGACCAGCTGCATGACAGTAAGGTATAAACTCCTGAACACACAGTAGATATAATTTCCTAGGTTTTTCAGCCTCTATGTAGAGTAGCATTAAAGTCACCATATGAAAATACTGTATCCAAAGCTTTGCTGTTTTATCTCTTGCGGCAACTTCTTGCACATGCCTGTTAAATTCCTTTACAATGTTACTCATGATAGGTGATTCCTTTACAGATGTTGCAGTCAAATTTCAAATTTTTATTTTTGTACCGCTGCAGCATGGTTTGAGTCTCGAGTTTATCCTCATTGGAGATTGTTACACCTTCTCAAAGAAATTGGCCCAATGCAGATGTGTTAACAGACATGCTCAAACAGTTCTAGCAAAGCTGTGTCCTGCCATCATTTTTTCAGTAGACTTAGGCACATAAACTGTTTCCCACACTTCTTTTAATTGACTATCGGCAATGATGTATCCAATAGAGCCCATGAATGACATTAAGAGATGGAAGCCACTGAGCTGCAAGAAAACATTATCTAAAATCAAACTGTTTTCAATAGAAGATAATATCTCTCTTGCCTTCCAATATAGTGGCTGGTCAAAATTAACATGTGTCAAACTCTTATTCGCCTTTCTACATGAGTCAGTTGCAAAATATAACGCACTATTTATTGCATCAGAAGAAGTTGCTTTTAAATTAAAGAAGAGCAAGAAGCGAATGGACGCTGTATCAAACTCCTCACTATTATTAACAGCCTGCATAAATCCATTCCAGTCTGGTATATCCTCAAACTTCATTTAGTTTCCACTTATCCATAACAGATGACAAGAAGATGTCGCAAGTTTTTTACTGGGAATTGATGAAAGTTTCCTCCGATCTTCAATTCCAATGCCTTTCAGGCCACTTTCACTATGACTTATGAAGGGTTTCACTGCTATAGATGAACACAAAGAAATTTCTTTTGAAAACGCCATTTTTCTTAATCTTTCAATTATTTCAGGTTTGACCATTGAGCCTGCTGGTGTTACATGTTCAATGGCTCCCATGCAGTGAAATTTGTGAAATCCATCTACTGTGTGCACATTGAAATCTGCATTGTCAAAAACAAACTGCATGAAACTATCAGACAAAATAGTAGAAGTAGATTTAATACAAGAAGCTTCAAACAGTTATGCTTCATTATACTCAATTGAGAAGCCCACTTTATGTAAAATATTCATGAGGAATCTGGATCCAAATTTCTTGTGTACGTAAACAACTACTCTGAGTAGAATAGGAGAAACAAATGTCCTTGGCGCATGGCTTGTTGCACTGAATGAGCTATGGCTGTGCTATCAATATCTCCTTTTCCTCCTTTTTAAATTAATTCATTATAATAAAACTTGAAGAGAATCAAGTACGTTATTTTCAACATCATTAAAGAGTCTTCTGGAGAAGAATAATTGCAAGGGTTGTATACAGTGATGATCATATTTATTGGCACGGTAAAATAAAAGTTAAATTTTGTCTAATAAATTCTAAAAAAGGGATTAAATTAAAGAAAATAACAAAGTATATTATGTATTTTTAACTGGCCTTTCCGATGCAGCAATCGGATTTAAAAAAAAATAAATAACAAAGGAACAACAAACATAATTGCAAAAAACTCTTGTTCAAAATTATTGGCACGGCTTTGTTTTTCTTTTAGTATCAGTATAATATCAATCAATTTCCGGTTTACGTGCTTTCTGAACTTTTTTATAGCCATATTATGCTTGTTTAACGCTAATTCAGTGAATAATTTTTTTCAGATAATTTTTAGATAGCGATTTATTTAAACTATTATAAGTGACTAAATTATAATTTTCAATCGCCATGGTTAAAACTAAGGAACACAGCGAAGACGTCAGGAAGCTTGTTGTAGCATGCCATACCAATGGGGAGGGCTATGATAAGATTTCAAAGAAGCTAAACCTTCCCAAATCCACTGTTAGAGCCATAATAAACAAGTTCAAATCGCAAGGCCACGTTATGAGTTTAGAGGGTAGAGGGAGAAAAAGGATTCTTTCCCCAAGAGATGAACGGAAAATTGTTCGACAAGTAAAACAAAACCCAAGGATCTCTGTTGGGGAAATTGTTGATGAACAGAGCACCTCTGGAGTGAATGTATCTCGACATACAGTTGGTAGAGTTTTGAAGAGAGCTGGTTTAAAAGCATGTCGTCCGAGAAAGACTCCCTTATTGAAGCCTATGCACCTGAAAGCAAGGCTAGCCTTTGCAAAACGTCATATTGATAAAGATGTTGCATTCTGGAAACGTGTTCTATGGACTGACGAAACGAAAATAGAGTTATTTGGCCATAATAAAGTGTCTTATATTTACAGAAAATCTGGCGAAGCTTTCCTGCCTAAGAACACCATACCCACAGTGAAGCACGGTGGAGGCAGTTTGATGTTTTGGGGATCCTTTGCTGCCTCTGGACCAGGACGACTTGTTAAGGTCACAGGTAGCATAAAAAAGGAAGATTATGTTAAAATATTGGATGAAAACCTGAAAGACTCTGCTAAAGAGCTCTCACTTGGTCGTCGTTGGTGGTTCATGCAAGATAATGACCCAAAGCATTCGGCTAAACTGACTAAGAAATGGCTTGAGGACAATCATATTAATGTTTTGGAGTGGCCATCACAAAGCCCAGACCTTAATCCAATTGAAAATTTATGGAGAACATTAAAATTGAGGGTAATGCAAAGGAAGCCTAAGAATCTTATTCAATTGGAGGATTATTGTCAGGAAGAGTGGGCTAAAATTACTACTGAAGAGTGCAACAACTTGGTTGTAAACTATGAAAAGCGACTGAGGAAGGTAATCAAGGCCAAAGGCTATACAATTGATTATTAAATAAATCGTGCCAATAATTTTGAACAAGGGTTTTTTGCAATTATGTTTGTTGTTCCTTTGTTATTTATTTTTTCTAAAATCCGATTGCTGCATCGGAAAGGCCAGTTAAAAATACATAATATACTTTGTTATTTTCTTTAATTTAATCCCTTTTTTAGAATTTATTAGACAAAATTTAACTTTTATTTTACCGTGCCAATAAATATGATCATCACTGTACCTTTAACTTGACGTCCTCTTTAATAGTTGCTGCAGTTCTAACAATTCTCAATTGCTTGTAGCGGTCTAGGGTATAAAAGGAAATGCATGTTCATCTCACGTTTGGGTGTCGCCAATTTGTGGTGGACTGGTGGATATATTATACATATCCCCCAGTCGTACAAAATAGGTAAAATGAATTGAGAAAGGAAAAATGAATTGCTTTGAGGAAGGAACGAACAACGCGTTTACTTGAATTAAACGAACAGGAATTTATTTCGTGAAGAAACACATGAAAGAAAAGGGTACTACACGTGTTTAGTTTAGCGTGTGTCTCTTGCTGTTTACTGGTGAGAAGGAAAGTCTATTGTCGTAGAGAGAGAAAGACAGAAAGTCAATCCAGTTTGGTGTGCATCTCTCGCTGTTAGCTGGTGAGAAGGAAAGTCTATTGTAGTATAGAGAGAGAGAGAAAATGAGAAAAAGTCAATCCAGGCCATGGAGATAGAAAACGTGTAAGGTGTACGTACTGTCTGTTAACTCTTGCCACCACACATACAGTAGTAGGGGATGTGACATGCGCGGGCACGCGCCTCCCAAAAGGAAGGCGGCTGGTTCGTCGAACCGTTCAGCTCGGAAGCTGCTTATTGCTCTTGCTTTTATAGTTGTTAACTCTTGCCACCACACATACAGTAGCAGGGGACGTGACGTGCGCGGGCGTGCGCCTCGGAAACTGGTCCGAAAAGGAAGAAGCTGCTTATTGCTCTTGCTTTTATAGTTGTTTCCGGTGGTCTTTTGCGCATGTGTGGATTTCTTTTGAAAGGGGAAGTGACGTTGCCCATGTGTGCGTACATGTGCGCGTATGTGTGCGTGCATGTGTGTACGTTAGCGTGTGTGTGTATACACGTGAATGTGAGTGTATGTACGCGAACGTGAATATATCTACTTGTGTGTACATGTGCGCGTATGTTTGTGTGCGCGTATGTATATGACAAGAAATATGGCTTGAGATGTGAACGCGTGTTTTTGTGTGAGACTAGGAAAGGCTCCCACACACTCTTCTTCCTCACTTTGCAATCTTTCATTATGCCATGAATTAAATAGCAATTTATCTGCTGTTTTGGGAAAACATACTACTGGTGTTTTTTTTTTTTTTTTGGAGAGTGGTTATGATTAGATCACTTCCGTACTTTTCCTGTAATTTGGTTTCCAGATAGCATTCACTTATCTTGCATGATTGGTTTTGATGCATTACATCTAGTAATTTCTGCAAAGGAAATTGATAGTCATCACCGTCTTCCATGTATGAACAAACCTCGAGGCCAGTTACAATATCTTCATTCATCAGGCCATACACGTTTGCCTGACTTTTTATAGAAAAAAACTTGGCACTACATAATCTATGCTATCTACCTTGTTTTGCAACCAAACACTGGACACCAATTACAATAACCTTTACTTTTTTGCCTCAGCCATCATTATGATCATTAGCTTTATCCAATGTTTTTTTCCAAAGTCTAAGGTCATCACACTACTAACTGCCTGCTGTCTATGAAGAGTTTTTTTTTTCTTTTCTGCTTTTTCACAGCACACTTCAAAACAAAATATACTCTTTTTCTTGAAATCAAAATCAGTTTTTATAGATCTTAATTTCTGTTTAATAGGTGACCCTTTTATATCTTGGTCAGTTGTCTTTAACCGCTCTAAATACTCTTTTCTCTTGTATAGTCTTTTCTGCATTTTAAATGCACTTGAACAACTGATGAATTAACCCACGTTTGCCATTTATCATATCCTTTTTTTTTATTTGCTTTAACAAGTGTCGACATGTCTTAATACAAACATTTTCACCTTCTATTAATCGTTCTTCACAAAGTAGGCATAATTTATTTTGATTCGTGGTTCTTTAAAGTATCATTATATTCTGAAATAAAAACAAATAAATTAACCTTCTAGAAAAATACTATAAAGCTAAAACCAAAAAATACAGATGGCAGTGATATCGAACCTGTAGGGAGTGAACAAAATCATGTCAGCATCAGCACAGTATTGAATATGGTTAAACAAAATGTGAATATCTGTAAAATTATCAGTCAGTGAAAATATGCATGGAACATGTTTTATAGAAAATTCAATTTTTAATATAATTTGTTCAAACAATTTTCTCGCCAGATCAACCGTTTTTACGGAAATGGCAAAAAACTAAAATTTGGCGGCTATTTTCCAAGATGGCGGACAAAGCTCAATGTGGATCTACAGGGACTGTTGATATGTTATTTCTAAGTGCCTAAAGAAGTCATGTACAAATTTTCAGCTTGTTATAAATTTTTTCATTTATTTTCCCTAATTTGACTGGACTACTACTGACAATATCATTATATATGTCAGGGCAGACTTCAGGGCATAAATATCGACTTTACTTTGCCAAGAAATGACTTTTTTGTCTACTATATCAGCCATAAAAACATATTCCAGACTTCGAAGAAAAGAATGAATTTCTTAAACCTCGTGTCAAACACCCCACCTAACCCTTAGCCTGTAAGCAAAGTGAATTGGTATTTCCCGGCACATGTAACAGTGTTACATCTGCCCCTTGCTAGCAAATGATAACTAAGTATCCTGCACCAGAAACGCTGTGCATGCAAAGTGTTACAGGAAGGTGGGGATTGAAAAGTTATCACTCAAGATACAGAGCACTCTAGCCTACAGAAAAATGCCCGAACATGCGATAAGCAATAAACTAATCCCTTCTCAAAAAGTGAAGGTAAAGCCTACAAACGTAGACTTTCTAGAATTTCACAGAATTATATCTTAGCCTAAATAAGAGTCTACTCTATTTGTCAATCTTTATTCGTTGATTAAACAATGATCAAGATCTGAAAATAACACGAACAGAAACGGCGATAAGTACACACGTGACTAATAAACAAATACGTATACATGTACCATAATTGTCTGATAATCCTATATAGCCTAACAGAAAAACAGGCCACCAACTCAAATGGTCCAGACTGTTGGAGTGATTGTCGAAAACATATCCTCCACTAAGTATGAAAAACAACACGTGAAGGTCACATTAACCTTCTGGTTAAATCACCTTTAGCAACATTGCCAAAAACGTTTTGTATAAGGTCTTCATCTGAGCGGTAAGTCTGCTAAAATATGTCTTCCTTAATATGAAGTATAATGGAGGGGGGGGGGTTCACCACAAATACACAAACGGAATGTTCAAGAAAGATTATCGCTACAGTCCTCTGTCTCTACTCTCGTTGCCTTCTCTCCTGCCTGATCGGGAATAATCTCCCAGCACTGAGAAATGAACATCGTTTTATAGTTTCCATCTTCAAGTACACATGAGATTACGTGAGAATGGACGAAATAAAAATGCTGGCCGCCATGTTTGTTCTTTCTTTTCTTCACATGAACTCACTCGCTGAGCACCCACGTTAAGACTTGTCTTTCTTGCTTCTAACCACATGCCTCCCTGATCTCAAGATCACATTTCATAGTCTCTCATCCACTGTAGTGGTCGCCTCTCTCTACTTGGCCTCTGAGGTGTTTCGTCCTCCTCCTGTGGCTGCACACTCCCCTCCACTGCTTCGCCCTCAACTGGTCTGACGTCGAGAATATGCCTCGGGACTCCTCCCACCACAATGTTGTTACTATTGTTCCTCCCAGTCACGCGAGCTCTACTCCATTGTGTGGTGCAGCGTGCCCCCGGTGGCTTCACCCATACCTCGTCCCCGAGTTTAATTGTCCCTGTGGCCTCAACTTCTCGGCTTGCCGGCTCCACCCTGGGATGTCTCCAGGAATATGCAAACGTTGACAGTTGCGGGACCGTCTCTGGTACTTGTCCCAGTTTAGGCGACATGTTATACCAGAAGACGGCTTGCTCAGGTGAGGTGCCTCCTCTTTCCACAACTGCCTTTATGGTGCAGTGATTTCTCTCCACGATCCTGTTGCCACTGGGTCTGTAGGCAGCTCTGAAAAATTGTTGGATCTTCCATTTCTTCAGTACTTCTGTCACTGCTACTGACTTGAATGCAGTCCCGTTGTCGGTTAACAACTCTTCCACGGGGCCTCGCTCCAAAAACACCTCATCAAGGATTGCCGCTATTTCATTGCCTGTTCCTCCACGTAGCTTCTTCCATAGGGCAAATCGCCTGGGCCCACAGTCAATCATGGTCAGGTAAAGTCCACCCCTGTAATGGGTGACATCGCATGCCAGTCTCTCCCAGATCCCACTCACCTCCAATTGGCCAGCTTCATGCATGCTTGGAGCAGGATCAATCGACTGACATTTGTCGCATGTCCTGACCACTTGCCTCACTTGCTCCTTGGTGATCCTCAGGTCGACTTATTTCACTAAGTACCAAGTCCTCTCTACCCCATATGGTGCAAATTGTGCAGTTCTCGCACGCCAACATCATCTAGATCCGATGCAGCAACAACATCTTTCTTTGGCAACAGCCAACTCTTCTTCACTCTCGTGAGAGCATCTACTCAGTTCTTTTCAGAAGCCACCATGCCTACGCGAAGCTTCAAATAAAACTCTTGCATCAGCTCAGCCAGCACCCCAAGCCTGCGCTTCACTAACATCTCCGCAGCCCCTTTCGTTTTTATCCTTTTTTCGCTTGCAATGAGAGACTTTAGCCAAGCAAACATTGTGGCAGAGTCTGTTTTGATGCAGATGTCACGTAGTCCCCATTTCAAGGCCAGATTGACTCCTTTTATTGTCACGTCTAATTCCGCCACATTGATGTGGCTGACGTCATTCTTTTTCCTCAACCAGGCTGCATCTTCTGCAACTACTCCTCCAATTTACAAAACGACTATAATGTCGGGGGCTCCCGTCTCGCGGGTATCAAACAATACGAAAGAATAACAACGCAGGGATTAACATGTTAACAACAGCTCGGTCGCAGTCAGACTGGTGGCCAAAACATAATTTATTGAAGAGCGCACATAACTAAGGGTAGATAACTCCTAGAGTTATGTCCCTTGATTGGGGACATCACATCCCTCCCCATCTTGGTGGGACAACTTGTCTTATTTAAAATTTTTATTATTTCTTTTTATTTATTTATCTTACATTATGAAGTCTTTGAATCTGGCTGGGGGCAGCCTTTTCCGAGATGGATTTTGTCTAGGTAACTGGTCAGCTATTTGTGTTTCGAGTATTTCCAGGTCTTCTGAGGTGTGTGGATTGTACTCACTTTCCCAGTCGGAATCAGAGTCAGGGTTTTCATTCCTAGGTGTTATGCGTTTTAGCAAAGAAGGGTTTCTAGTCATTTTGTGATTTCCTCTCTGCACCGTTATCATACTTCCCTTCATTTTTGTAATGGTATATGGTTTAGGATTGTATGGTGTTGACAGTTTTTTTTGTCTCTTCTGTCTGATCAAAACCATATAACCCAGGCTGAGAGTTGTTGTTTTTGCCTTTCTATCAGCATACCCCTTCATCTTCTCTTTTCCTTTGGAGTCATTTTCTTTTATTCTTTTATGTATCGGCCCTGTTACTGGGCTTTCGATACCATTTGGTATGCCGATGTTCATTTTTCGGCCCGTACAAGCTTCAAATGGTGATATTTTAGTGGTGGTATGGGGGGTGGCTCTATATTGCCTTAGGAAATGTGGTAACTGGGTCTTCCAGTTGTGGCCTTCCACCGTGGCTGCAAGAATGTATTTTTTTAAGGTGCGCATAAAAGCTCTACTTCACCATTTGCATCCGGCCATAGAGGTGTAATGCGTCTATGTTTGAAACCTGCTTGTGCCGTTAAGTCTTTAAAGTCTTGTCCTTGAAATGGTGGACCATTATCAGATTTTAGAATGGTTGGATATCCTTGTCTAGCAAAGATCATGTTTAAATGGGGAATAACTGTACACGCAGCTATTGAGGGTATTACCTCCACCTCAGGGAATCGGCTGTAATCGTCGATTATGACTAACACATAGTCACCTGATGGGAACGGACCTGCAAAATTGACTGAGATTTCAGTCCATGGTGCAACTGGTAGTGGTGAGGAGTGTATGGGTTCACGGCTCATGTGCCTTGGGTCTGAGGCTTGGCAGGGAATGCATCCATGTATTGTTTCCTCCACCAGTCTATCGATTCCTGGGAACCATACTTTTCCCTTATCAGTTGTTTTGTTTTGACCATGCCCTGGTGAGATTGATGGGCTAAATCGACGGATCTCTTCCTTAATTTTGAGGGAATTACAAGCCGGTGTCCTCGAAGGACGAGACCATTGTGTGTTGAAATTTCATCCTTGAATAGGGAAAACTTGACAGCTGGGGGTCATTCCATCGTCCATCTTTAACAGCACTCATGACCTTTTGTAACTGGGGGTCCTGTTCTGTGGCTTGTTTGACTTCCTCAAGAGTTAAAGATTTTGGTATTATATTCTTATGTAGGCTTCTGCTACATTGTCTTTAGATGGTATGTGTTGTGGGTGACGACTCAGATAGTCCGCAGGGTTTTGGTCATCTTTCCCAGGACGGTATACCAGGTTGTACTGGTAGGGCATGAGACGAAGACGCCAGCATTCAATTCTTGTTGTTGTTGGTTTGAGACTTTTCACAATCCCAAGAAGAGGTCGATGGTCTGTGGTGATTTTGAATCTCGCTCCATATAAGTAGAGATGAAAATGTTCAGCTGCATATACCACGGCTAACATCTCTCTCTCAGTTTGAGAGTATTGTTGTTCTACATCTGTGAGGGCATGACTGGCATAACATAGCACCCTCCCATCTTGTGTCAGAACTGCACCTAACCCAACTGGGCTTGCATCTACCAGGATGTCGGTGTCTTTCTTCGGGTCGAAATACGCCATCACCTCAGCTCCAGTCAAAGCTTCCTTTAACTTGTTTGCAGCTGCTTCTTCTTCCTCTGTCCATCTCCAGTTTGTATCTTTTTTTGTGAGCCGTCTCAGTGGTTCACTAATAGTTGCATAATGTGGAATAAATCGAGCCACATACTGTGTCATGCCCAAGAATGATCTGACTTCACTAATGTTCCTTGGAGATTTGCATTTTGTAATAGCAGAGATTTTCTCTGGGTCAGGGGACACTCCATTCTCACTGAAAATGTGTCCGAAGAAGGTCAGTTTCCGTACAGAAAAAAGGCATTTTTCTTTGTTCAGCTTGGCTCCTACTTCTTGTCGACGTTTCAGGGTGTTCCTCAAGCTGATGTCATGAGATGACTGGTCACGTGCATATATTATTATGTCGTCTGATAAGTTTTTCACTCCAGGGATGTCTCCGAGGAGGTCTGATATAGCTTTTTGAAATAGTTCAGAGGCTGCATTCACACCAAAACTTAGTCGCTTGTAACGAAATAAACCTGCATGCGTGGCAAATGTCGTTATATATCTGCTGGGCTCTTCCAGTTCTAGTTGATGATACGCATGTTCAAGAAAGATTATCGCTACAGACCTCTGTCTCTACTCTCGTTGCCTTCTCTCCTGCCTGATCGGGAATAATCTCCCAGCACTGAGAAATGAACATCGTTTTATAGTTTCCATCTTCACGCTCACACGAGATTACGTGAGAACGGACGAAATAAAAATGCTGGCCGCCATGTTTGTTCTTTCTTTTCTTCGCGTGAACTCACTCGTTGAGCACCCACGTTAAGACTTGTCTTTCTTGCTTCTAACCACAGTGGAGAACAGAAACTCTTGAATGTAGCTGAAATATTTTTGAAATAGCAGCAAGAGCGATTGTAACAATGGAGATTACGACAATGCCATTGAATTAATATTCTATTTTAGCCAGACACTTATTAAACTTTTATTTTTAATCTATCCACCCGGGCAACGCCAGGTAAACTTGGTTGTAATAAATGTATTCAAGACGAAATAGACCTTTAAAGGTCCTATGGACTATAAATTAACTTTTAACTGTCCCATTAAACCGGCTCCATCTACACCTTTCCCGCCTTTTTTAATTTATTTTTGTATTGCTACACGGACTTAGGGTTAGTGATAAGGGTACTGAGGTGTATAGTAAACTTGGTTATAATAAATCTTCTCAAGGCGAAATAGACCTTTAACGGTCCCACTGACTATAAACTGACTTTTAACTTAACCATTCTTGCATTTTTAAAAAACTTATTTTACATATTGCCACACGGACTTAGGGTTAGTTAGTTAGGGAAGGGCATATATATTTTTTTATGCCTTTTAAAATTTTATTCTTGTTGGAATCAACTTTGAAATGTTTTTTATGACAGCGAACATAAAAAAAAAAAAAAAACTACAATTGTTTAGGACCCCTAAATGTCGATTTCGCCTACATTTAAATTCACTTTGCATGAATTAATGCTGAAAGTTCATATATATATATATATATATATATATATATATATATATATATATATATATATATATATATATATATATATATAAATTAAAAAATGTATTATCTTAACCAGCCACCCACTTAGTATGAAATTCGGAAAGTTTATTTCCATATTATGTCGCCCTAACACCCACTCAACTTGACACATCCTGTTATACAATTTATTTAAAAACAAACGCGTTTGTCTTTCCGTGACCATAACTGTACTCAAGATGGAAGCGATCGGATCCTTACATGACAAAGTAAGTTATACTTCCAAACTTTATTCTTTACTAATACTTTAATTGTTACGCAAATTTAGTAAAATATTTTCAGAACAATAAGAAAATATGTCTTTTTTTTTTTTTTTTTTTTTTAATCGAAACTTTCATTTTTAAAAGCAATGTTTGGATTGCAGATGTCCGTACTGGCGAAACTTTAAACTCTTTGTATGTTTAGAATAAAGCTAAAAAATAAACAAAAAACGTAATTATTTTAAATCTTTTCTTGAGATTAATACTAATTGGGTGCAAACAGAAACGCAAATTAAAACTATAGAACTTATGCAGTATACAAACCGTGCTATTTTTTTTTTTAACAGAATTTTCAAGTTAAATTTAAGTTTTATGATATCTTTTATGTTTTGTTTATACAAAATACTTACGAAATGTTCCCTCCCAGGTTAAGAATGCGTTTTTAGAAATGTCGTTATTTCAGCACGGCCCGTATTTTGCAATGCATAAATACCAAAATTACTATCGAAAACAATATCAAATAAAAAGGGAGACAAGTGTTTGTAAAAACTGAACAAAAATCAGGTGTTTGAGCATTTACTGCGTTATTTTTATTTGTATTTTATTTTGATAAGTCTGCATTTATAAATTCGCGATTTCCATAAAGTTAATCAGGTGTGCCCGGTGGATGACGGGAAGAAGCGCCGCTTCTTCCCGTCATCCACCGGGCACACCTTGATTGATAAATGCAGAAGCACCTTTTCTTTTATTTATTTATTTTTTGTTGTTTAATAGTGTTTTCAAGTTAAATTCTATTTTTACGGTATATTTGTTTATTGAATTGTTAGGTGAAAGTACAGAAAACTTACAAAACATCCTCCCTCCCAATGTTAAGAATGGCTCTCTAAATAATGTTATTTTAGGGCGTTCTTGTCTGCCGGGCGAAAACTAGGGTTATCCTGACGCTCCGCCGCACTTCTTTATTTACCTTGGAAGTGACGTCACACAAATCTTATAATACGGACGGCTACAATTGTAAAAATAATTTGTTTTATTTTTCTTTCATTTTGAGCTCCTTTTTTTCTCCCGTTTAACTTTTTTTTTTTTCTCCCATTTCTTATTTTGAGCTGAGAATTTATTTTATTTTCATTTTGAGCTCTTTTTCCGATCCGGCGTTACCTTTTATAGGTACTCCTGCTCCTGCAGAGTCCACTCCTGCACTTTACGACCCGAGCTATTTTTTAACGCTATTATTTAGAAACCTATTATTTAACATGGGGAAGGGAGGGTGTATTGTAACTATTCTGTACTTTCACCTAACAATTCAATTAAAAAAAGGTAAATATGAAGAATTACTCCAGTCCACCCTTGAAAATTCTTTTAAAATTACCACTCTGGAAGGTTTTCGGGGTCGCTGAAAACGAAAATAACGTTTAAAATTACGGCAAACGAGTAGTTTCCAATATATGAAGAAATGTTAGTTTTAAAAAGTGGAGGATCACTTTTCTATAATAATTTAACGTAAAATGAACGTAAACTTTTTAAAACTAACATTTCTTCATTCGTTTTTTAAAAGAGTAATTTATCTTGCCTTTGGTAACATTATATTTTTTCATCTAGTTTTGAAGTTAAAATTTAAAAGTTAAATTTGATTATGATATGGGTTGTTTATTAAATTATTAATTGTCGGAAATTTATCTTGCTTCCAGATAAGTTCGCTAAAGTAACTAACTTGAAAAAAAAATGACAGCATGAAATAAAAGAGGGGGGGGGTAAAGAATAAAATATAAAGGTCTTGCTTTGAAACGAGGAAGAGATTTTATTCACAATAAACTTAATTACAAATTTTTCCCTTTGCGGGCATTAAATTTAAAAAACACAAGGTAACATAAATGAAAAAAAAATAACACTGGTTCTCATAATGAAGATGTCGTATCCATGAACGAATACAACAATAAGATTCAAAATAGTAGTTTCTAATCACATTCTCATATGTAGTAAATTTTAGGAGCGTACTCACAAATTGAAAACCAGTCAGGCACGTGCCTTTTTCTTTTTTCTTTTTTTCTCGTTTAAAGTCCTTTTAGAAATTTCTCTCCTTCCATATTTGCGTGCAAACCGTAGACACACAGATGGATTTCAGAAGCATGCCGCGTTGCATGTCCGGGGTATTCTTGCCGGGTTTTCTTCTTTGTAGGAGGTTCCAAAATTCCTTTTCATGTAAAATAAGGTATTTTTTTTAAATTACACTCCTAAATACGTACAGACCAGAGCCACATAGATAGTTATCAGAAGCATGCCTCGTCACATGTCCGGGGTATTCTTGCCGGGTTTTCTTCTTTGTAGAAGGTTCCAAAATTCCTTGTCACGTAAAATAAGGTCTTTTTTTAACTTTTTAAAAATAATTACACTCCTTCAAATTACGTGCAAAACGTAGCAATGTAGATAGTTTTCTGAAGCATGCCTCATCGCATGCCTGGGATATTCTTGCCAGGCCTTCTTGTTGGAAGGACGCTTCAAAATTCCTTGTCTGTGGTGGGCAATGAACACGTTCAATCTCCACGTCGGCGGAAATTCAAAAGGGAGCGAATCTCGCGCTGGGCTCGTGACGTCATCACAGAACTAGCATTTCTCTTTCCTTCAAATTAAAGGGAGTTTCATACAAACCCAAAATGTACGAAACTAAGAATCAAAGATACAAAATACAAAAAATCAAGTACAAGAACCAGATAAAAAATAATAAATGTAAACAGGGGGGGATGCACTATTATTGGTACAAAAAAAAACTTCCAACATTCTCCCCGAACAGGAAATGGCAGTCAACCTACAGTTGGATGACACCTGTAAATATTATAATACAAATTTTTTCTTTATATATATGCATATACCACACAATGCATGGTCAGAAGAACTCCAGGAAACACACATCAGAACAAAAAAGCAGAAAAATTCAAATAGGCTTATTCTATAAAAATTCACATGAAAACCTTCATTGATTGAGATTGTCGGACTGACTTCCTCATCTTGGTTGTTATTGTCACAACGTTTCGGCCGTTTTGCCCTCCGGCCTTCGTCAGGTGAACTGTTTGTTAGGAGTCTCGAACCCAACCCTTTATTATTATTACGGGGGTACCGTGTTCGGACTCCAGCTAGGCTTTGGGACATAGTTGCTGATTCTCTGTTTTCAATGTTACTTTTTCACTGCCTTCGTTCAGGATTGAACTCCGCACCTTTGGGTAACTGTAAACTTTGATACAACGTCTAGGACCACTCGGCCATATGTCACTAGGACAATTCTTAGTTGGTTTTTGTTAATGTTAAACCTATGTTGTTATTCAAAGTTTTCTCTCTCTATTAGAGGTGTCCAAATTGCATTCAGCTCTATGCTTGGTTTGCTCAGTAGGTTGTTATGTCTGAGCATGTGAGCTGTTTCTTTAAGTTTTCTCACTTTCCAGTGGGTCTCTCTGTTTATTATTTTTACTTCATCCCAGACATGGTTGGCTATACCCGATTTTTCCGTCTCCCCTTTAGTTACCGCTTTTCGGTGTTCTTCCACCCTTACTTTAAGGGGGCGGCATGTTTCACCCTTTTAAACCTTTCTGCAACTGCATGGGATGGAGTATATGCAGTTTTTGGTCATGTTTTCATCCATGCGGGGCTACACTCGTACCAGGTGTCGTCTGAGTGTTGACTCGCTTTTGAATACTGTCCTGATGTTGTAGGTGGCACATATTCTCTGAATCTTTTCGGAGATGCCTCGTATGTATGGTAGGCAGACCGTTGGAGGTTTTTGGGTTTCATTCTCCTCTCTTATACTATTAACACGTCTGGTGGATAGTATGCTATCGGGGTAGTTGTTACGACGGAGGGTATTCTTCAACCTGACCATTTCTTGGTGGTATGTAATGGTGTCGCTACTTATTGTCTCTGCTCGATGTTGTAAGCAGCGTGCGATTCCATGTTTGATACTGTATGGGTGATGGGAGTTGAAGTTTAGGTATTGTCTGGTGAAGGTAGGCTTGCGATATACGGATGTCTTAAACCCATGCTCTGTGTGTGATATGAGTATATCAAGGAAGGCCAGTTGGTTATCTTTTTCTTTTTCCATTGTGAACTGTATCGATGGTCTTATTGAGTTCACCTGGTCTAGGAGACAATGGTCTTAAAAATACAGACAATTACGAAAACCTTTATGCTTTAGGTTTGAACAGAGTACCTAACCAGATTCATAAATTTAAAACTAATGATTAGATGCAAGATTGCAACAGAAGTTTGAACTGAGAATATTTCGCCAGATAATTAACTATTTGCATATAAGAGAGTATAAAGGCTTGAGGAGTTCACATAATTTACCATCCAACCTCCTCATCCTTATATTATCTCTGGCGAACACCAAAATATCTCAGCTCCCTCGTAACCACAAGAGCCCAGTGAGATCAACACTGGTGCTACAAGAGGGATAAATCCAATCAACCCTATGCTTTGATGAGTTCTTCAACTTGGTGGAATGAAATAAAACTGAAACACAAATCCTGCACAAATTATGCAAGGCGATTACAGTTTTAAACGTTTGCATAGCTATATACATATAACCAAACAAATAAAGTTGAGTGTAGGTGTCAAAAACACCTAGGTAATACTTATGGAAGACTCCTATCAAGGGGAGATCCAATCTTCTTGAGTCCAGCATTGCAAAAAACATCTCAGCATCAGAAAACTCACACTCCCAACTAAGTATAAGATGGTCCTGAGTGCCTCAGAAACACCCCAGGACAAATCGAGCTTGACTTCGATAGCTCTTGCAATACTGCAGTAAGCTACGTCAAGGCAGATCTTCAAAACATTTAAACACAATAACACCTGCATGTGACTCCAAAACAGGAAACGTTCTACTTAAAGGAGCAGCTTCATAGAATGAAGGTTCTGCAAGCGATCTCTGAACAACATATCCTACACTCTCGTAGGAACTCAGAGAAGCTGAACTACACGCTATGTAGTCAGCATATTCGACAGGATCAATCATGGGATTCTTTATCGAGTTACACTCAACCTGAATCTGGATGCCCCAGTCGAACTTGAGTTCACGTAACTCTTCAAAAACCATTCTCCTCTTGGTTTTTATACGTTCACAGGTGGATATAGTGCTTTCTGCCCTATACCCTTGATGGAGAATTTCTCTCCCAGTGCTAACATTAGCACTTAAAGAAGTGCACAAAATTTGCACTTTCTCACAGGATTGACTCCTGTCCTTCAACCACTGACAATTGTCAGAACTACATAAGCTGAGTAATATCTCACCGTCATGACTACATTCGTCATTATTCTGACAAAGTTGCGGTAAATAACTACATATGCGAGTTTTTGAACTCACATGGTTAGAGTGCAAAACAATTCCAACATCCCATGGAAATCCCCCCATAAATTTCACAATATTCATGCCCACACTTAACAAGTCGTGGACACGAGTGGTATCATTCATGATACCAGGGAATCTCACTCCCAATACATTTTTCTTTAAAATACTACAGGCAGACTGCCTGCCAGAAAAATCAAACTTAAGCGCCTAACTACGCAGATCCTCTGAAGTGGCACTTGCAACACCGCTTTCAGACTGTGATGCAATATTTTCCAAGCCAAACTTGCCAGCACTCAGCAAACAGTTTTCAGAGTCTGGACATTCGGGCTTAGTAGTCGGTAACTCACCAAGCATCTCCCTAGGAGTTTCAAATATCACAGGGTTACACAAGGAATCACACTCCACACCATCTGCCAACTTCGAGAGAATGAATCGAACCTGGGACGAGAACACTAAAGCATTAACAGCATCCGCTTCTACAAGCAAACAGTCCACGTCCTCATGCAAGGAATGGTCACCAAACAATTCAGTTATATTATCTACCGATGATAACCATTCATCAACATCAGCCTTCATTGTTATAAAATAAGGCTTAGGTAATTCCTTCTGTAACCGCAATAAATCTAAGACGACGATAATCTTCCCTAAATAAAACTTTCGTTTCCTTACAAGGAATCTGGAAGAATGAGTGACCAACATTGTGCAGCGTTTTTTTTTTCTTCAAAAATATGGACTAAATCCAAACAAATACAAAATAGCCATTCAAAAATTATACACATAAAAATGCACACACAAAGGTTACAAAAGTATTTGCATAAAATTCCCTCCTCATAGCACAAACAAAACAAGACCAATACAGCATATTGAGCAGTAAAAATATCAAGGGATACAGTCTCCAGTTACAAATTAAAAGGGTCACTATGGCTCAAAATTAAAATTAAGTGTATTTAAAATACAAACTTCTATATGGAAGTTAATAGACTAGAAAATGAATAATGTTTAACACTTTTATAGCAATATCCTCACTGAAAAGTAACCTAGGAAAAAAGTGGGAAGGGAGTTTAAATATACAACTACGTCAGGGGAGGGTACATGCCACTAATGTCACATGTGTATCTTCGAAAGAATCCAAATAACCAAATGCAAATACGGGCTAAGCAAAGAAAAAGGGAACTTGTTTTTTCACAAGCTCTTAGAATAACACAGTCCGCAAAGCAAATGGGTATGAACTCACTATTGAAAATTATAAATATCTTCAATGTATAAGAAATCCTTTCCTACAATAAAATACAAAAGTAATCGCACACATGCGAATTCAACAAGTTTTAGGTAAAGTAGACTTCAACACATAATATCTGTGATGCTATCGTTCGGTTAATTCACAAGTACAATGTGAGAGAACGCACGTGTTCATTACAAATTAAGATAGAATATATACTTATTCCCTTTTGTTTTATATATATATTGGAGAAAAATATGAACATATAACTAACACCGGTTTCGGATACAGCGTCTCTATTTACTAGGCTCTCCACGAGGGTATAGTTAGATAAAAGTCGTTTCTTAAAGTGGGGAAAATCCAGCTTCCAAAAAATATCGAACATGCTGGATTAGGACGAAAAATAAAATTACCTTAGTCTAGTAAGGTTTCTTATTCACTGACTAGGGACAGAAAATGCTATGGTTTTTCCCAACCTAAATCGCAATACCCATAGAAATTCAACTAATGCGAGTAAAATGTAAATTATATTTTGAAACAGGCTTACGAAAGTTACAACTTCAATTCTAAAGGGGAGAAAATGGAAAGTATATACGTATTGCTTAATCTTTTTATTAAGAAAAATATATGAAAAATTGTGCGCTAGGCGTACGTAAAATATATTAGACGGATATAAATAAAGACATTAGACGTACATAAAAATGCTAAATTCAGGAATAAACTAAATATAACATTTCAGTCCCTGTACAGACGTATTATGTTAATTTGGGGAATTTTTAGTGAGGCGAAAAATGTCGAATATTCAAAACATACAAAATTACATTACACGTTTTCTAAACTCAGAACATAGTAGTTGTCGCATCTCTTACAGGGGCGTTGAGAGACTCGCCAAGTTACAACTTAAGTGGAAAGGGAATTTAGTAGCTGAAATATCTATACGGACTGGCTCTAAATACAGATGTGGGGTGCGGAGAGGTTACACAAAGAGTCAACAAGTGGGCCAGTATAGGAGTGTATTTAACCCTAGCTAAGTAACGCATTGACAAAATGAGAATAAAACGGGTCTCGACCTAGGAAGGATATACTTAATTTGAAAAGTATTCTGAAGTAAGGGACATAAATTTGCTAAATACCTTTAAACAACGGAAGAAAACTTATAAAATGACTTAAAATAAAAGCAGTAAACTTACAAAATGCTTCTAAATAAGGGGAAATAAATTTGGAAAATGCCTTTAAATAACAGAAGAAATTCACAGTAGTTGTACGAATCTAAGAGACAAGTTGATAGTGTCAGGTAGCGGAGGTAACAGAAATTTCAAGAGGTTAAATTTAATCCTAACTTGAAAGAAAAGGAATTAAAGTGTATCTCGATTAGAAAAAGGTACACTTAATTTTCAAAGTGTCCCAAAAAAAGGGAATAAAAAATTTGCTAAATGCATTTAATAGGGGAAAATAATTTGCAAAATGCATCTAAATAAAAGCAGAAATTTTCCAAACTACTTTTACATAAAGGGGAGAAATTTGCAAAATGTCAGAATTTTATATTGCTTCCAGATAAATTTGACGCTAAAGTAACTAACCTGAAAAAAAATGACAGCATGAAATAAAAGAGGGGGGGGTAAAGAATAAGATATAAAGGTCTTGCTTTGAAACGAGGAAGAGATTTTATTCACAATAAAATCAGTTGCAAATTTTTCCATTTGCAGGCATTAAATTCAAAAAACGCCAAGGTAACATATAACGAAAAAAATAACACTAGTTCTCATAATGAAGATGTCGTATCCATGAACAAATACAATAATAAGATTCAAAATAGTAGTTTCTAATCACATTCTCATATGTAGTAAATTTTAGGAGCGTACTCACAAATTGAAAGCCAGTCAGGCACGTGCCTTTTCTTTTTCTCTTTTTGTTTAAAATCCTTTTAGAAATTTCTCTCCTTCCATATTTGTGTGCAAACCGTAGACACACAGATGGATTTCAGAAGCATGCCGCGTTGCATGTCCGGGGTATTCTTGCCGGGTTTTCTTCTCTGTAGGAGGTTCCAAAATTCCTTGTCACATAAAATAATTTTTTACATTTTTAGGTAATTTAGGATTTACTAAGCGAAAACAAATTAAAACGATAACAGTATGTGTAACTTTTCCTTTGTCATTATCTAAAAACAAATGTATCTGTTCTGATGCTTTACATTTGGTCTATTCTGTCTTTGGTGAGTAAAGGAGAAATCCTTGTTGATGGAAGTAATTTTTATTTTTTTTGTTATAATACAGAGTGCCTACTTTTTTTATTTTTTGGGGTGAGAGGCTAGATTTTCTCCACATTAAAAACCGATCTTGTGTCTAATTTTGCCCTCAGGGGGGAGGCAATTAAATAAGAATTATGGCGGTTGCCATAGATTTTAACGACGTTTGAAAAAGCGTCACCATTTCGGTCGGTTCCCTTTTTGGGGCACCTCCGAATTTAGAGAACAAGAGTGCTGAAAATGAACGGTTGTGGAAAAGAAAACATCGGGTTATAATTGTGACAAGACTTTAGGATTGATGTTTTATAAAAGTTTCCAAGATATAGGGGTACAAAAAGGATGGTACATTTCTTTGATAAAAGTCTTTACCCAGGGAAACCTGAGACAGATTTCTTCTTTGTATCTCCCTCCAGGACAGTCCTCTATTCCGATTGGCTGAAACCTCTGGTAACATTGAGAGAAGAAAGGAAGGGAAAAGTAGAAGAGTAGGGAGAAAGAGAGAAATAAGGGAAGCATACTGTAGCAGCATCATAGTAGTAGTTCACTACAGAATTATAGTGTCTGTGTAACCCGGATATAAGGGACCCGAATTTAAGAAAAACGGTGTACATGCTGCAATGCCAGTAAACTATTTCTTAAATTATTCTGTATTTTTTTTTTTTTCAACTTAACTATTATATCATTAGAGAATTTCGTTTTATTCTCTAGCATGACATTGTTTACACAGAAAAATAAAAAATGGTCTGTAAAAAAATTACCAAAATAAGTGGTTGTTGAACGGCGGAAAAGTGCTAATTATATGTAAATAGAGTGTACGTATGGAAGCGGAATTTTTGGTACTTCTACAGTTAAATCAAGACATTAAAAAATGAAAATATCGAAAAAAAAAAAAACGGTTATATTGTACATATCCGTTTTGGACTGAAGATCTCCGAGAAAAAAATTCATTTAATTTGATCGAGTATTTTTTTTTTGGGGGGGGGGGGGTTCAGGGTCGCTGACAACGAATCTGATATTCAAACCTGTCGCAAATTTACCGTTTGCATAGTATTAACCCTGGAACCCTCTCACTATTTTGTGCCAACTCACCGCCATCGTTTATGCTATTCTTACATGATGCGTTCGCAGTAAGGTGACTTGTCACATCGCGGAAGAATTTTTTAGCAGACATTTAAAATAACAAGAAAGTTTTCAAAAACAAAATGGGGTTGATTTTTCTGTGTTACATAAACTCCATAATGGCTCAATTAAAAAAAATTGAGCTAAAAAAAATTAAGTAAGTGTAGTATCTGTTCCGGCAGATACTGCAAGCAAAGACCATATGTGGGGGCAACCCCACATATAAGACCTTCATACCAATTGTCACTATCCAGCTCCCCTACTCCCCGGGGAGTTGGTCCCCATTTCCCCTTCACTCCTCACTTTAAAAATCGGCCTTGTGCCTAATTTGCTGAGTGGGGAAGCAAATAAATACCTCAAAGTGTAGTATCTGTTCTTCAGATGCTACACTTCCATTTCTTGTTCTCTTTCGATGAAGGAGCAGTCCTTCACGACTGAGACAATGTTTTATTTTTGTACCTTTTCTCCACATTAAAAAACGACGCTGTAGTCTAACTCTGTCTCGTGGGGAGGCATTGTAAATAGGTACAAAAGCATTTTTATTTTTCGTTTTTTTATTTATTTATTTTATTTATTTTTTTTTTTTCTAAGTTTTTTTTTTTTTTTATAATTATAAAACTTGTACAACATTTAACAGGTGCTTCTGCAGTTTAATTTACCGTTTTTCCGTAAGTAACGAGCCGACATACACCGAGCAGAACAACTGTTTAAGTTTTCACAAAAATTCTGTTTACATTGGAGGGTAGGGCGGTGCAGGGGGGGGGTCGCCCTCGTACGCGCGTCCATGCGTGAACGTATCATTTAAGAATAGCATAAACGATGGCGGGGAGTTGGCACAAAATAGTGAGAGGGTTCAGGGGTTTATACCATGCAAATGGTAAATTTGCGACGGGTTTGAATATTAGCTTCATTATCAGTGACCCCGAAAACCTTCAAAAAAAACAAATTTTATCGGTAGGTGTTCTGTTGTAGTTAAAGTAAACATTTACCCATTAAATTTTTCTGCTGGTCGCCATGGAACTCAACGCCCAAGGAGTACCAAACACGTTCTTATGAGAGCGCGTTGAAGTCAGCATTATGGAATTTGTTAAACACGCCATGGGGAGATAACTCCAGTTAAAGTTCCGACACTCCCTCCCCATCTTTAATACTACCTTTTCTTGCTAAAAATCGAACCTTGTGCTCTCGATATCATAAGTTTTTTTTTTTTTCTTCTGTAAAAAAAAAAAAAAAACAAAAATTACTTGATGAAATTAAGTGAAATTTTTCCGGAGAACTTCGTTCCATAACGGATACGTGCAATATAACCTTTTTTTTTTTTTTTTTTTTTGATATTTTAATTTTTTAATGTTTTGATTAAACTGTACAAGTACCGATTTTTTTTTTTTTTTTTTTTGTCTATTTTTTGCAGATTATTATCGAATGGTCACTAAGCTACCAAATTATATAAAAAAAAAAAATCCCAAACATTCAATGGCTGAGCAAAATACCCACCGGCTCCGATGTTGTACGCAACATGTTTGAGGAAGCGTTTATTAATCTGAAAAGAAAGAAAAGAATCTTTGCGTGTTTTTTTGCTTGAACTTTGCGCTTTTCGGATTATTTTGTTATGCTTTTTTTTTATATTATAGATATATTTTTTTTTTGGCCGGAGATTATAATTATAGGTAATTATTAACAGGAAAATTGGTGCAAGTCCAGATTAGCACTTGTGGCGATAAACAAAAATAAACAAAAACCTTCATGTATCTACCTGTCACGGAATGTCATCGGTGCTTTAAAAACAGTGAGATTTTATTTGGTGCTAGTATCCGTGCTATTTTTTTAAATAGTATTTTCAAGTTTGATTAAAGTTTTATGATATCTGTTTTTATCAAATTGTTAGGTGAAAGTGCAGAATAGCACCCTCCCGTCCCCATGTTAAGAACGGCTTTCTAAATAAGGTTTTTATTTCAATACGGATCATTAAGTGCATGAGTACCTTCTTATTTTCTTGAATAAAACAAAAACTACTCAATGAGGCCACGACTGTTTTTGTTTTAATTATTTTTTATTCAAAAATAAAAAAAAAGTTAGATTTCCATTGAGCAAAACATGCCCTCCCCCAAGCTTATTAGGAATTTTTTTAATTACCAAATTTTCCATAAACATGCTCTAAAAATATTTTAAAATTATATAGTATTTTTTTTCGCTTTTCATACTATAAGCCTCTCTATACATGGCCTCATCGACATGAGACCATTTCATTTCTTCTACTGACCCCGATATATATTTTAGATAAGAGGTGGATGTAGTTTACTTGACCATTGTACAGTATGTAGTTAAATGGAATATGTAGAAGGCGGTACAATGCAGAGGTAACGGAAAGACACAAGCTGAAGCAGGTGAGAAAGTTTTATTAATACAAATTATAAATACATGTGTACATATTCATATATTTCTTATTCCCATTATATTTATATTTGCATCGTGATTACCTGGGAAAGTCGGTCTGGTGGTATATCCGTGTTATATAATAACCACAATGCAAATTAAATATAATGTGTATAAGAAATATATGAATATGTACACATGTATTTGTAAATTTATGGACAAAAATCGGAGGCCTGCAATATAAATGCTGGAGTCCCTCAGGGGTAATCCTAGGCCCAACTCTCTTCCTGATCTACATCAATGACCTCCCTAAACACATACTTAAATCATTCGTTGACATCTATGCTGATGACACGACCATCTATGGCAACACATCAAAGGCTGTAAATGACAAAGTTCTCTCTGATTCTCTCTTCTCTGATCTCGAGCGCGTGGTTCAGTGGGGGAAAATGTGGCTGGTTACCTTTTAATGCATCCAAAACCAAACTCCTATCCTTACATCATCAACGCTCTGATCCCCATCTGGCATCAATTGTGATGGATGGCTCTCGTCTGGGTGAGGCCCCGTGTTTTGACAAGCTTCTGGGTTTGACCTTTACTCCTGATCTAAAATGGAACATGTACATCAAGTCTGTTGCCAAGGTCGCTGGAAAGATGGTGGGATCCTTCTACCGCTCCAGAAGATATCTCACTACTGATGCAATTCTCTATCTATATAAAAGCCAAGTACGTCCAAGGATGGAATACTGCTGCAATATCTGAGCAGGAGCTGCTAAAAACAGCCTATCCTGTCTTGACAGAATACAAAATAGACTTTGTGGCTTAGTGAGGGATGCCCTTTTCTCTACCCTGCAACCTCTCTCCCACAGAAGAGACGTTGAGAGCCTATCCTTGTTTTATCATTATTTCCATGGCAGGTGCTCGTCTGAACTCCAATCTCTGGTCCCCCCTCGCCAATCTTTCACGAAAAACACCCGTCTAGCTGAATCCACTGTGAAAAATTTCCCCCACTCTATATCTGTGCCTAAATCAAAACGCGGATTCCATGAACAAAGCTTCTTTCTTAGAACTGCACGCCTGTGGAACTCTGTTCCGTCTGCCTGCTTCCCACCTGACTACAACCTGGATGTCTTCAAGTCCAATGTTAACAAATTCCTAATGAACCGCCCCCTTAAGTAAACACTTCATCAAATCTCCACACTAACGTAATGTACTTGCAATAACCCTTATCCCTGAGTGGCTTCCGGGCCTTGATAAGTGGTGATCACTGTGTAAAAAAAAAAAAAAAAAAAAACTTTCTCACCTGCTTCAGCTTGTGTCTTTCCGTTACCTCTGCATTGTATCACCTTCTACACATTCCATTTAACTATATATTTTTGAGTTTATCGCCACAAGTGCTAATCTGGACTTGCACCAATTTTCCTGCTAATAATTTACCTAGGTAAATATGAAGAATCATTCTATCCTCTAAAATTCCTTTAAAATTACCACTCGGATAGGTTTTCGGGGGTTGTATTCATTTGCTTCCCCACGAGAGCAAATTAGGTATGAGGCCGGTTTTTTTTTTTTAATGTGGGGAGGGAAAGGGAAAAGGGGACCAGCTCCCAAGAGGTGGGAAATGGGAGCTGGATAGTGAGAGCCTCTTGGTATATAGGGTTGCCCTTACATGGACCAAAAGCCCATTGACAGATAGGTTTACGGGGTGCTGAAAATGAAAATAATGTTTAAAATTATGGCAAACTAGTAGTTTCCAAAATATGAAGAAATGTTAGTTTCCAAAAAGTGAGGGATCACTCTTCTATAATAATTTAACGTAAAATGAGCACCTACTTTGTGGCCACGAATTATTTTTTTGGTGGGGGGGGGGGCTTTGTTTCCACCCGCTAAAAATCCTTTAAAATTACCACTAACATTTAAAATTCCAGGAAACAAGTAGTTTCCAAGGTATGAAGAAATGCACCCACTTTATGGCCCCCTTTTTTTGGGGGGGGGGGGCTGCCGTTTTATGTTTAGGGTGGTTAGGAAATCAAAATAACCGACTTTCCTCCTACCCAACAACTTTGACAGACATTGTTTAACATTTTTAATCAATCTTTCCCATGCTTCCCCATGCCAAGTGGAGTAAAGGGGAATGGTATAATGAACAATAGTGGTTGATTTGAAATGTTCTTTAAATTCGTCGGAGACAAATACGTCTGACAATATAATACCTGACACTAAGAATGATTTAGCATTGTCGGAATACACATCGGTGGGCACACTGAATAAGTTGGTGAACCTAATAAAAGCCAATAAGGATGAGCATGTGGTCATGTCTGGCAGTAATTCCAGATGTATAGCACACAGTCATACAAGTAAACAATAGGACATACATTTTGACGTCCTGATTATTTTTGGCAAAGAAAATGTCCAGTAAAATCTACACCCACATATTTTAATGTAGGGAGTTATTTCCCTTTAATGGGAGCCACCTTAGCTTTGGTGAATATCAAGGAACACTGAGTCCCTTGTTTTGCATATAAAGAGAATCCGTAAGCATGCTTAGATGCATCGCAGAAACAAATGATTTTAACTGGGGAGTCCTCCAGGAATACATAGTTATGCCCTTTCAGGGGTTCCCGTGGAAGCTGTCTCGGCATATTAATGGGCAAAAAAGTCCCCCAAGATGAACTCCCCCAGCTTTCTAAGGTTGATTTTCAGATTCCTCGGTCAAAAAACCCTACTTGGTACAATTTTCTAGGCCAGAAACTAAATACTTTTTAAAAAAATTTATAATTTTGTAATGATGGGTAGTCCTGTCACGACGCATTGCAACAGTTCTTTTTCGGCCACTTGGCCTTATTTTGGCTGGGCTCAAAAACAGGGTTCCCATTGATTGCTGGGTCTGAAATTTGGCAGTTCATCATAACTTATGTATATCTTAGAGGAGTCAAAAGAATAAAAAATTCTGAGGGTGGTGAAGTGGCCTGGATGATTTGGCATGGAATGTCCCATACCAAGAAAGGAAAATTGTTTTTCAAATAAAATTAAAGCAATCGTTTTTTGGCATGGGAAAATAGGTACACAATTTTCTGATTCCTGTACCCACAAAAATTCGAATTTCAATTAATCATTCCAACACTAATTTTAATATCGTCCCTTTCAATTTCTTAATATTACCAATTGATTTGCATATGTTTTTTGTTTGTATTTTCTTGTTTGTTTTTTCCTGTTTGTTTTTTGTTTGTATTTTCTTGTTTTTTTGTATTTTCTTGTTTGTTTTTTGTTTGTATTTTTTTTTTTTTTTCCTTAGAATTAATTCTTTATTCTTTGTTTTCTCAGGTGTACCACTTTGGAAATCCATCTAAGGGCTACGATGTCTATGTGGCTTATTGCGAAAAAGACATCGAATTTGCCCTTGAAATTACTAAACATATTGAAAAAGAAGGTCTCTCCTGTTATTTTAAAGACAGAGATGAAGAAAATGGTTTTATTCTGGAAAACCTGTGCACCGAAATTCTAAAGAGTCGTTTCATTCTCATCATTTTTACGGAGGATTCTCTCAAAGATTGCCTCATTAAGTTCCTCATTCTCCAATCCTTACATTACACTCTGGATTATGGACTTCTCACCTTGGTATTTTTGCTGCATAATATTGATGGAGAGAACTTGCCAAAAGAAGTACAGTTTGTTCCACACGTATTCACAAGTGAAAATAATTATTTTAGAAAACTAATGGAAAAATTAAAAGGTAGATAATAACATTTTCATGTTTCTGAATTTTTTAGATGAGGATTGACAATTTATATTTGAATCATTTGAACTACTGTTCTCATCTTTTAATGTTATTTGCAAAACATTTAGACCGATGTAACCTCAGACATTCTTTATGTCAAATTGGGGAAATCTTTCTGTTTAACTCTAAAATCTGCACAAAATTTTGACCAGAGTCCTTTATTTAATCCAGGAGAGTAGTATGCTTTTGTTCTGTCAGCCATAACCAGGTAAAAATCTCAAGTAATTCGCAATTGTATTCATAGTATCGCCCACACTGAGGATTGAACCTTCAACCTCTGGGAGATTGTCACTTAGAACTGAATTTTACTTAGTATTTTAGCTATTATGCCATAAGTCCTTGTGGATTTGGATTAAATAAAGGATTCCGTTAGAAATTCTGTGACAGAAAGGTTCTTTGGGTTTAACAAGATACACCTGAAGAAGGTCGGAGGTTACATTGGCTGAAACGTTGTGTGAATACCAATCAAGATCAGCACAGTAGTGTGTATAATCCAAATAATTGATAGCATTTTAAGTTTTCATTTGCTCTGCTTCATTTTCCTCCATATTGATCTCAATTTGAATAATGGAGTTCATATTTTTCCCAAGAATATTAGATGACACTAGACCAACATCCAGAGTTAGATTTTAATTCTGCTTGTCAAAACCATTTTTTTTTTTTTTTCACATCAGAACGATTATGTAATAAACTATCTGATCCGATCAACTTGGCTAATGTTTTTGGGGTGCTCATAAAGTATAATGGAATTGCAAGAATTAGGTGTGTATGGAGTAAGTTAAGGGAATTCTGCAGAGTGTTACCACTGTTGACCAATGGAAAAGACTATCAGGCATGTGTATGCAGCGTGATGATCTAACGAGGTGAAATCTGCCCAGTGAAAGAAATGATACGAAAATGGTGGATGTGTAATGTGAATCTTAAAGACAAGCTTAGATGTGATGACCTTAGACAAAAATTAAATCTAGATAGTATAGGAAGATGTGTGCAGAAGAGAACACTTTAATGGTATGGCCATGTTGAAAGAATGGGTGAGTTCTTGTATTAGATGCAGAACAGTTGAGGTAGCAGATTCAGTTTACTAGAAGAGGTAAAAGAAAACATGGGAGGAAGTGATAAGAATAAACTTTAGAGAAAGAGGGATGAATGAAAACCTGGTCAGAGATAGGTTAGTTTGGAAGTCAGTTTTTTAAAAAAAAGCGATCTTATTGGATTTTAAACCAAATATTATTTATCATTATGGTTACTACTACTACTACTACTACTACTACTACTACTACTACTACTACTATCTGAGATTATTAGTTAAAACAAGAAATCCTAATGAGGTCCACTAGATAAATAACAATTTAAAACCCTACATGCTGAAAATGTAAAAAAACTTGAGGGTTTTTTTTTTGTTTTTGTTTTTTTCCCCCCTTTATAATTTTACAAGACTGTTAATGCTAATCGATTTCTCCCCTTTAACTTATCACAAATCTTAGAAAAAAAAATCACTAATACAACCTTTGTTTTTCTTGTAGCTCCAAAAGTCAGTATAGACAACTTATTACCAGTTGGAAATATATCATCTGGATTAGCCTGGAGTTTCTATTACGGTTACCTGAAATTAATTCTACCAGGTAAGTACCAATCTCATATTGTCATGTTACTCACTGTCTAATTTCTTCTTCTCCTGACTCAATTTTTCTATTATAGATACCTGAAGTTGAAGGTCCAGTCGTTTATTCAGTGAACTCCTTGTAAGCGAGGCAAGAGTTTGAGGCGAGAGTTGATCACATTTAAGTTGCCCACACATGATACATGTTGCCAAGTTAATTATTATAGCTTTTTATTCTTTTTTTTTTTTTTACTTGGGGGTGGGAGGAATCACTGCTCATTAAAGCCTGGAGGATGCTCAAAGATGAGGGTTAATGAATGTTAGGTAGACGGTGAGACAATGCCATGATCAGTAATAGCGAATCTTTGGAAGGGTTTATCTAAGAAAACGGCTTAACAAAAACTTATTTACATTAGACTTAAAAACTACCATGTTATAGTTTGCTGGGAAGCAGTCCCATGGTATTATGTTCCACAGATGGACATGTTTAGAAAAGAAACGTTGCTCATGAAATTTTTGTTTAGCTTTAGTCAGATAGTGAGAGAAAATTATTGTAGCTAGACTAGTGTTTGTTGTGAAAATTTTACGGGGGTGGGGAGACCATTGATTGAAGTTGAGCACCTACTATAAAAGTAATGGTAGACTAGAAACATCTCTTTTGTGAGAAAAAGGAAGAAAACATCGAATTTGCCCTTGAAATTACTAAACATATTGAAAAAGAAGGTCTCTCCTGTTATTTTAAAGACAGAGATGAAGAAAATGGTTTTATTCTGGAAAACCTGTGCACCGAAAGTCTAAAGAGTCGTTTCATTCTCATCATTTTTACGGAGGATTCTCTCAAAGATTGCCTCATTAAGTTCCTCATTCTCCAATCCTTACATTACACTCTGGATTATGGACTTCTCACCTTGGTATTTTTGCTGCATAATATTGATGGATAGAACTTGCCAAAAGAAGTACAGTTTGTTCCACATGTATTCACAAGTGAAAATAATTATTTTAGAAAACTAATGGAAAAATTAAAAGGTAGATAATAACATTTTCATGTTTCTGAATTTTTTAGATGAGGATTGACAATTTATATTAGCAATACAGCCCAGATTTGCTTAAGCCCTATGTACTGTTAATAACTTTATGTGCTTATGTATTTTCTTGTTTGTTTTTTGTATTTTCTTGGCAGTATGAAAATATATATATTAAAAAGTTTGACTTGTGTCCAGGTAACCTACATCTAAAATTTCAAGTGTTTAGACCCAAAATTGGCGGAGGAGTTTGGTACAGTCCGCAAAGGTAAACTCTTTCAACATTGACCTCCTGGAAGCAAAATTTTCACCCAAAAACTGATTAAAAAGCTTGATGCATGTCTGATTACCCTTTATGTAAAATTTAAAATGTTTTGACCTAAAATTGGCTTAATAGTTTGCTAGAGACCACAAAGGTCAAATCTTTTTAACTTTGACCCCCTGGTAGCCTAATTTTCGGCCAAAACCTGATTAAAAAGCTTGCCCTATGTCTGAATATGTAAAATTTCAAATGTTTAGACCAAAAATTGGCTGAGTAATTTGGTAGAGACTGCGGAGGTCAAATTTTTTAACTTTGACCCCAATTTTGACCCCTACATTGTTTTAGGTTCAAATCAAATTAAAAAGTTTGATCCATGTCCAAATAACCTACATCTAAAATTTCAAGTGTTTAGACCAAAAAATTGGAGAAGTTGGGTAGAATTTTCAAAGGTCAAATCATTGAATTTTGACCCCTTAACATTTAAATTTCTGGCCGAAAACTGATTTAAAAGATTTTCCCAAATCTCAATACTCCTTTTATCAAATCTCGAGTCTGTAGACTGAAAATTGACAGAGTAGTTTGGTAGGGAAATGTACACACACACAATTTCACTTATATATATATATTTTTTTTTTTATCTCTTCTGTGAGAAAAAAAGAAGTAGAGGGGCAAAAAGGTCCTCACTCACTAGATTTTGAAGACGGTTTTGTACTTTGTCAAAGCCAAAAAGGGTACTCTTAACAGCTCCTCTCCCAGATTTGGTGATAGTACTCCATCTTATGACATATTTGGCTTTTGTGCAGGTAGAGGATTGCATCGAGAGTAAGATACTTTCTGTAGTGGTAGAATGATTCCACCATTTTGAAATGTAATAATAATAAAAACTTTGCTGATAAAACTGTATGATACAGGAAGGGAGAGTACTCTTCTTTTTAAAGGTCAAAGGTTATAACTCTTATTTGCTTTACACTATACAAATACTATAATTAATGGCACTTGCCAACTCTGTCTGTTTGTTGTCATAACCTAAACTTCATAAATACATATTTTTATTATCTTATGATAATAATGGTACTAATCATATTATTATTGATAATACTTATACTAACACTGATAATAATTTCTTCAATCTTCAGAACGATTGAAAGTTGGGGTTTGTATTACTGTACACATAGATTCGAAAAAGTTGTCAAAAAACAAATATAGAACAAATAAATGTTATCAAAGGCAAGATAAGTTACTTTTCTACCTAACTGGATATAATTCACGTGTTTTTATTCAGTGTAACATGTGTATTCAGCTCGAAAAACATGCAATGTTTACCGATGTATTGGAAAATTCAAAATGGCAGCCGACTGTCTCTCGGAGAGGGTACGTTTGGGAAAAGGTATTATAAATAATAAACTAGACAAAATACTGTTAGAAAACAACCGAATACATGTCAACTTATGTCACGGTAAACATATATTGAGCGAATTTCTAACAGTATTTTGTCTAGTTTATTATTTATAATACCTTTTCCCAAACGTACCCTCTCCGAGAGACAGTCGGCTGCCATTTTGAATTTTCCAATACATCGGTAAACATTGCATGTTTTTCGAGCTGAATAAACATGTTACACTGAATAAAAACACGTGAATTATATCCAGTTAGGTAGAAAAGTAACTTATCTTGCCTTTGATAACATTTATTTGTTCTATATTTGTTTTTTGACAACTTTTTCGAATCTATGTGTACAGTAATACAAACCCGAAAGTTGTCTTTTTTTTTTTTTTTTTTTTTTTTTTTTTACAAAGGCATCACCACATTATCAAGGCCCAGAGGCCACTCAAGGATAAGGGTTAAAGAGTGTACAGTAGAAGTTGGTCAATATAGTAATCATTAGTAATGAAAATTTGGTAAATTTAATAACTTATATGGAACGGCTCATCAAGAACTTATTTACCTTAGACTTGAACACAACCATATTGTAGTCAGCCGGAAAGCAGGAAAACGGAAGACAATTCCACAGGCGTGCAGTTCTAAGAAAGAAGCTTTGTTCATGGAATCTATGTTTAGGTTTAGGCACAGATAAAGAGTGGGGGAAATTATTGATAGTGTTTACAGCTAGACGAGTGTTTCTTGTGAAAGTTTGGCGAGGGGGGACCATAGATTGAAGCTCAGTTGAACACTTTCCATGAAAATAACGATACATCAGAGACAAACTCGCAACATCTCTTCTGTGAGATAAAGGTTGTAAGGAGGAGAAAAGGACATCTCCTACGAGGCTACGAAGTCTATTTTGAACTCTATCAAGGCAGGACAAGTCCTTTCTAGCAGCTCCTGCTCAGATGTGGCAACAGTATTCCATCCTTGGACGTACCTGGCTCTTATATAGATAGAGAATAGCATCAGCAGTGAGATATCTACTGGATCGATAGAAAGATCCCACCATTTTTCCAGCGGCCTTGGCAACAGATTTGATATACGTGTTCCATTTAAGATCAGGAGTAATGGTCAAGCCCAGAAGCTTGTCAAAACTTGAGGCCTCCTGAAGACGAGAGCCATTCATTTCAATTGATGACAAATGTGGATTAAAATGTTGATGATGTAAAGAGAGAAGCTTGGTTTTAGATGCATTAAAAGTAACCAGCCACTCCTTTCCCCATTGTACTACATGCTCAAGATCAGAGGAGAGAGAATTGGAGAGTACTTGGTCGTTTACTGTCTTAGATGTGGTACCATAAATGGTAGTGTCGTCAGCATAAATGTCTACAAATGATGTAAGGATATGATTTGGAAGATCATTAATGTAGATCAGGAAAAGAGTTGGGCCCAGGATGGATCCCTGAGGGACACCGGCATTAATACTGTGAGCTTCTGATTTTTGCCCCTCAACTACTACTCTTATGAACCTATCAGAAAGAAATGATTTAATAATTGAGAAGACTTTTCCAGCTATACCATAGCTAGCGATCTTATGAAGTAAACCTTTATGCCATACCCTATCAAAGGCTTTAGATATGTCAAGAGCAATTGCCCTAGAAAGATTGCCACCGTCGAGAGATTTGCTAATCCTATGCGATATAACTGTAAGGACATCTGCTGTAGATCTAGCAGAACGGAAACCATATTGAGTGTCACTAAGAAGGTTATTTTTGTTGAGATGTTTGATTACTTCTGTATTTAACACAGATTCTAGCAACTTACTCATGACGCACAGGAGACTTATTGGCCTGTACTGAGAGGGGGATGAGCGATCACCTGAATTCTTAAATACAGGGCATACTGATGAGATTTTCCAGGGAGATGGGAAACTATTCTCCTTAAGACAACGTTTAAACAGTTTTGTAAGTATGGGCGCTAGTTCAGGTTGAAGTTTTTTGAGTACTATAATTGGAATACCATCAGGGCCAGTTGCTTTACTCGAATCAAGGTTTTTGATTAGCTTGGCAACATCACGTACAGATATACGTATATCACATAGCGTGTTTTCTGATACAGGAGGAAATATTGGGGGTTGGCGGTCTTGGTCGCAAAGGGTAGAATTAGCTGCAAAGTTCTTGACAAAGAGTTTGGCTTTGTCTGATGCTGACGAGATTACCTCAGGTCCATTGATAATAGTTGGGATGGAGCACACGCTTCTGTTCAGGATTCTGTTTGCTATTTGCCAAAACTGGTGGGAACCAAGCCGCTGCTCAGCTACTTTGGACTTAACAGATTGAGCATACAACTCTCTTGCGTTCCTTATTACTTTCTTACAATGGTTGCTGGCAGTCCTGAAAACGGCTTTAGTTTCCATACATCTATTACGTTTGAAGCAGTGGAAAAAGTGATTTCTGTGCGCAATGGCAGCAGCACATTCTGGAGAGAACCATGGCTGGCTGTTAGGTTTTTGCTGAAACTTTTTAGAGGGTATGAAATGGTCAATACCTACAATTAACCATTCAGTTAGGTCTAATACTATAGAGGACACATCCTTTTTAAACATGGAATGCAGAGGTAGATCAGATATAAATGTACGGAAGCTATCCCAGTCAGCCTTAGTGTATCGATATACTGTACGATGAAGTGGTACGTCTGGGGACTTATTACATTTCATTTTTATCTTAATTGATACAACAGAGTGGTCGGAAGATCCAAGAGGCGACAGAACAGAAACTGAACATAGTTCAGGGCAAGTTGTGAGAAAAAGGTCTAGTAGGCTCGCATACTGGCCGTCATTATCGGGCACACGGGTAGGTTCCTGAACAATCTGAGTGAGGTCATAGGCAATGGAGAAATCATGACAGAACCTCCCCTCATCATCGGTCTTGTTTGAGTGGGTCAACCATTCGACGTTGTGAACATTGAAGTCTCCACATACGTGAATGTTAGCTGAAGGATAAGTAGAAAGGACTTGGTCAATTTTCTCAGATATGCTTTGAAAGATAGTAACTCCGCTGTTGTGGGGGCGATAGAGAGTAAATATAAATGCAGTAGTGTGAGCTAAAGCAACCCGGAAGCACATATAGGGTAAGTTAGGATCTTCCCTGGAGATGTCCCTCCCACATGGAAAGCTATCTTTAATATAGGCACATATTCCATGCCCATGGCGATCTTGGGGGTCAGATTTAGAAGTTAAGTTAGAGTATCCTGTAATTGCAAACTCATCTAGGGAAATAGCCTGTCCAATGCCAGTTTCACTTAAAAATAAAAGGTCTGGTTTAGTCTCCTGTAATTGGGTTTCAACCTCTGGAAGGTTAGAACGTAGACCCCTGATGTTGGAGAAGGAGACATGGTAGTAGGGGTCTACGTTGGAAGTTGGAGAACCGGGTTTAATCGTGTATTTTTTCTTGAAACTTGTCATGATGAAATTTTGGAATTTGTGGACTAGGTCGACAGATTTACTTAGAGCAGGACAGAGAGGGGAAACTAAGAGAGAAAAAGAAACGAAGAATTTTTTTTTTTTTTTGTACCACATGATAAGGTAAAGCCGTAACAATTACCCACTAGTATGGCATCGAGAGGCCCCACCAGAAGCTACTGCATGGTCCAGATTCCATTCACCAAATGGCAATACAGCAGCCCCAGTACTTTGCACCTGCTGATAGGACAGCCTCCTTAGTGGTTAATCCAAGGTTCGGGTCCCTGACTATCAGGCGGATAACGTCAGCCCAGACAAAACGTTTACCTCCAGCACCCTTACTAGTGACATGGCTACAAGGATAGACATAGAAACAGAAAATTTCCACCAACTCTGCCAACTGTTCGCGCAAAAATACTGCCAACCTAGAAAACAGCTTTTTCTTCTCCCTTTGTCAGAAAAATCACTCATTTAAAAAAAATGAGGACTGAGGGACAAATAAGAAGAAGCGAGAGTAATAGGAGCTGCCGATAACGCATCCACAATGCGTTTTCTACTCTCCATTAAAAAAAAAAAAAAAATAAATAAATAAATAAATAAAAAATAAAAAATAACTATTAAGTATTGTACTTAATAAAAGTCCAACGGACCTGTTTAAGGGAAAGTATGGTGATAGATTCCCCTCCCACGAACTAAAAATGAGTACAATTAGGTAATCTATGTTTGCAATCATCTCGGTAGATAAATAAACATTTATGGACGAGAGAAAAAAAAAAAAAAAAAAAAAAAAAAAAGAAGCTAGCATTTAATACAACAGAAATACATAAATTAAATACTGAAATAAAATGTAGTTATTAATATTTGAATCTTAAAATAAAAAGTGCGAATTAGTAGAGAAAAAAATCACTTATCACAACAACGCATTCCGTCTCCAAACTAGTGAAGAATTTAACTTTTAATAGCGTTCAGAAGATTTTTTTTTTTTTTTTTTTTTTAAATTAACCGTTAAGAGAAAGCGTGATTTTATTCTGAACTTTAACTAATCACGTTTTAAGCAACTTATGATATAAAACAAAATCGGATGGGGGGGGGGGGTTCTTCCGAAGTTAGTTGGTGACGTTATAAGTAATTGCGAGATAAGATGGGAGCCAGAAATTAGGGGTGGGGGACTGAAAATGATAATATAATGGATTGATTATACAATATTTAAGATCAACTTGGTAGATAAACATTTATGGACGAGAAAAAAAAAAAAAAAAAAAAAAAAGAAGCTAGCATTTAATACAACAGAAATACATAAATTAAATACTGAAATAAAATGTAGTTATTAATATTTGAATCTTAAAATAAAAAGTGCGAATTAGTAGAGAAAAAAATCACTTATCACAACAACGCATTCCGTCTCCAAACTAGTGAAGAATTTAACTTTTAATTTGTCTATAATTATTATTATAAAAATACTACTACTACTAATAATAATAGTGAAAATAACAGTAGTGATGATAATAATTATAAAATATTATTAATGGGAATAGTAATAATGATAACAATTACCCTCCATTTTATCAGTTTCCAGAGATTCAAATTCATTCAGTCATCATTTTTTTTTCAACTGCATTAAGTTTTGTTTATTATAATAATAATACTACTAATAATATCAGATCGAAGCAAAAATTTTTGTCGATTTTAAAATTTAATTTTGAAAATATTTACACATATCACATATCAATGACATTTGCTCTCCATAATTTGATTCCATTTGTCAACAAGCTTCTAAATGTCTCACTTGTAAAATTTAAATTTTAACGTGAAATACAAATCAAACTCCTATTCAATCTTCTTTCATGATATTAATATAAGGCTATCTAACTAATTTTGTAATTCTCAAACTAAATGATAATCTAAGAGCTAGGCCAGGAAAATATGGAGGATAGAGTAAGGTTCCCCAATGAAATTCGCCAAGGAGATCTTGGTTAGTAGTGCTGTATGACTTTCTATTGACTGAAGAAGGTCGTTTTTTGGATCAACATAGGTGAGAATATTGCAGAAAAATATGAATGATATTTAATAATCTGAGAGAAAAGGTTCTAAATTAATCATAAATGATATTATTATGCAATAACAATATGAATAAAATAAATTACACTAGTTTAAAACGGCCCTTCTTTAAACCGATAAAAACTTTTACACAAACTTGATAATATTTATACAAATAATATTCATACTAATAAGAATATTACTGATAATAACCAATGGAATTCAAATAATAGTAATTATCTTAATGATAATATTCGTAATGATATTATCTCTACTTACATATAAAAAAAGCATTCTGTATGTGTTTGTTTGCTTGTTTTCCCCCTATAGACTCCAAAATGACTGGACTGTTGTTTTTTTTGTTTTTTTGGGGGTTTTTTCACACAAATGTACTTTATTGCTTGGGAGTGTTCTTAGATAGATTTTGTATTGAAACACATCCGATAAGTATTGAAAATCAAATTAAAAAAGGAACAGTCTGATTTTAATCAAAGTTAACACTTTTATGCAGCCTAACATTACAAGTGTATTTGAGAAGTTTTTCCCTGCTCAAGCATAAGGACCCGGCATATGAAATCAACTATAGGTTCTTTGATAAGATGGGGGGGGTCGCAATGAATGTTTCAGCTTAGAGCACAATTTGACCATAATAGTTTTGCATTTTAAACTATAATTCAAACCATTATATAAAAATAATTTCATAAAATCAGCAGGTTTTCTACAGTGCAATATAAACTACAATGTATTGTAGACTACATCACTGTGGGGAGGCATGTGAGCTTCCTTCTGGTGCACTCGAGTAGGTTCTTGATTAGAGCAGGCAATCAAGTGATTTGATTGAAAAATAAGTGATTTTATGGAGTTCGATGACAATATAAAGTATTGAAAGTAAAGAACATTCTCTGATCCTCACACAATCCCTTGCAACTACAGGTCTTCTTGCTATTTATCTATAATATAAATCTCACCTGTCTGTTTAAATTTATATTTGTATGTCTGCCTAAAACTTTCGACAAAGGCGACGGATTTTCACAAGACTGGTATTGTTTTGAAGCTCGACCCTTCGGAAGACAAATATCGAAAAATTGGCTGAAAACTAATTTCTTCACCCTCTACTGAGCACTTTTCTACAGGGAGGGGTTGCTTTTTTTGCCTATATTTTCGAAAGTCATCCTCCCTTTTCGATTTACTATCCTTAATTTAAACCTTTCTCACTACCAGCTTGGCGATGGGCACAACAGCAAAGACGTCACTTTTTTTTTCTCATGTTTTTTTCCGCCTTCACCATACAGTTTCGGGCCTGTCTTTCTACTACCACTTTTTTATTTTTCTCAACACACACCTCTAAACACCCAGGCAATGCCGAGCACCCCCACTAGTCTTCTAATATATAAAAGGCAAAATAGGTGTGAGCACTTGTGTATGTCCACGCAAGGCTTTTTGAGTCGGATTTTTGTGCCAGGAGAAGTTTTTTTTATACTTCGTAGATTATAATATCTCAGATTCGCAAACAGACATCGTCTCCATCTTTTTTTGATCGGGTTCACCCGGGTATTATCTGTTTTGTAATTAGTCTAACATCTAAATCTAATCCCCCAAGACCGGCATGGAATATGTGCCTACATTAAAGATGGCTTCCTATGTGGCAGGGATATCTCTAGAGAAGATCCTAATTTACCTTATATGTGCTTCCGGGTTGCACTTGCAATGCATTTATATTTGCCCTCTATCGGCTCCATAACAGCGGAGTTACTATCTTTAAGAGTATATCTGAGAAAATAGACCACATCCTGTCTGCACATCCCTCGGCTAACATTCACATCTGTGGTGACGTCAATGTCCATAACATGGAATGGCTGATCCACTCAAATAAGACAGACGATGAGGGGAGGTTCTGTCATGATTTTGCCATTGCTTATGACCTCACTCAGATTGTTCGCAAGCCCACCCATGTGCCCGATACTACAGGTCAGTATGCAAGTCTTCTAGACCTTTTTCTCTCCACTTCCCCTGAGCTATGTTCATGTTCCGTTCATTCTCCTTTAGGATCCTCCGACCACTCTGTCGTATCAGTTAAGATAAAAATGAAAAGTAATAAGTCCTCAGACGTACCCCTCCACCGTACTGTATACCGATACTCCATGGCTGACTGGGATAGCTTCCGTACATTCATATCTGATCTACCTCTGCATTCCATGTTTAAAAAGGATGTGTCCTCTATAGTATCAGATCTGACCGAATGGTTAATTGCAGGCATAGACCAATTCATATCATCTAAAAAATTCCAACAAAAACCTAACAGCCAGCCATGGTTCTCCCCAGAATGTGCTGCTGCCATCGAGCACAGAAATCACTTTTTCCATAGCTACCAACGTAATAGATGCACTGAGACTGAAGCTGCTTTCAGGAACACCAGCAACCACTGTAAAAGAGTAATAAAAAATGCAAGAGAGCTATATGCTCAGTCCGTTAAATACAAAGTAGCTGATCAGCGGCTTGGTTCCCACCAATTTTGGCAAATAACAAATAGGATCCTGAACAGAAATGTGCGTTCTATCCCAACCATTATCAATGGACCAGAGGTCATCTCGTCAGCATCAGACAAGGCCAAACTATTTGCCAAGAACTTTGCAGCTAATTCTACCCTATGCGACAAAGGCCATCAACTCCCCATATTTCCTCCTATAACACAGAACACGCTAGGTAACATACAAATATCCGTGCATGAGGTCGCCAAGCTAATCAAGAACCTTGATTTCAGTAAAGCAACTAGCCCTGACGGCATCTCAATTATAATGTTAAAAAAGCTTCAACCAGAACTTGCTCCCATACTTACGAAACTGTTTAAGCGCTGCCTTAAGGAGAAGTGCTTTCCGACTCCCTGGAAGACCTCATCAGTTTGCCCTGTATTTAAGAATTCAGGTGATAAGTCATCTCCCTCTCAGTACAGACCAATAAGTCTCTTGTGTGTTATGAGTAAGTTGCTGGAATCCATATTAAATAGAGAAATAGTCAACCACCTCAGCAAAAATAACCTTCTTAGTGACACACAATATGGTTTCCGCTCTGAAAGATCTACCGCAGATGTGCTGACGGTTATATCTCACAGGATTAGTGAATCTCTTGACAAAGGCTTCATATCAAAAGCCTTCGACGAGGTATGGCATAAGGGTCTACTTCACAAGATTTCTAGCTACGGTATAACTGGAAACGTTTTCTCAATCATTAAATCATTTCTCTCCGATAGGCTCATAAGAGTAGTGGTAGATGGACAAAAATCGGAGACCTGCAGTATTAATGCTGGAGTCCCTCTGGGGTCAATCCTGGGCCCAACTCTCTTCCTGATCTACATCAATGATCTCCCTAGACACATACTTAAATCATTCGTTGACATCTATGCTGATGACACGACCATCTACGGCAACACATCAAAGGCTGTAAATGACAAAGTTCTCTCTGATTCTCTCTCCTCTGATCTTGAGCGCATGGTTCAGTGGGGGAAAACATGGCTGGTTACCTTTTTAATGCATCTAAAACCAAACTCCTATCCTTACATCATCAACGCTCTGATCTCCATCTGGCATCAATTGTGATGGATGGCTCTCGTCTGGGAGAGGCCCCATGTTTTGACAAGCTTCTGAGTTTGACCTTTACTCCTGATCTGAAATGGAACACATACATCAAGTCTGTTGCCAAGGCCGCTGGAAAGATGGTGGGATCCTTCTACCGCTCCAGAAGATATCTCACTACTAATGCAATTCTCTATCTATATAAAAGCCAAGTACGTCCAAGGATGGAATACTGCTGCCATATCTGGGCAGGAGCTGCTAAAAAATAGTCTATCCTGCCTTGACAGAGTACAAAATAGACTTTGTGGCTTAGTGAGGGATGCCCTTTTCTCTTCCCTGCAGCCTCTCTCCCACAGAAGAGACGTTGCGAGCCTATCCTTGTTTTATCGTTATTTCCATGGCAGGTGCTCGTCTGATCTCCAATCTCTAGTCCCCCCCCCTCGCAAATTTTTTACGAAAAACACCCGTCTAGCTGAAACCACTGTCAAAAAATTTCCCCATTCTTTATCTGTGCCTAAATCAAAATGTAGATTCCATGCACAAAGCTTCTTTCTTAGAACTGCACGACTGTGGAACTCTGTTCCGTCTGCCTGCTTCCCACCTGACTACAACCTGGATGTCTTCAAGTCCAACATAAACAAATTCCTGATGAACCGCCCCCTTAAGCAGACATTTTTATTAAATCCCCACACTAATGTACTGTACATGCAATAACCCTTATCCCTGAGTGGCTTCCGGGCCTTGATAAGTGGTGATCACCTTGTAAAAAAAAAAAAAAAAAGTCCTTGGTCAATATAGGAAAACCCTTCATATTGAGACAATTACTATTTATTTGGATATTGCCAGAGTTCCCACTTTTTGAAGGGAGCTGGTTTTCCCCAACATTAAATACGACCTTGTGTCTAATTTGCACTCGTGGTGAAACAAATAAATAAAATGACGGGAAGCTTAACTGGCCTCCAGCCAGATTTAAAAGCAACGTTCCTTTCTGCGCATGCGTGACGACTCCTATGGTTCTTAAGTTAATTACAAACTCATTCAATTCACTATCCTCTTTGGCCTAATGGTTAGCAAGGAAGATTAATTACCCTATGGTTTTTAGTTCAATCCGACCTCTCTCTCTCTTTCTCTATCTTTGTTTTAAAATTTTTTTTAATTTCCTCCTTGTGTCAATATCCTCCACCTGGTCAAAAGTTAATTGCCAACTCCTTTTTTTCACATTCTTTTCCTCCTTCACGGTATGGGTTCGAGCCTCCCTGCCTAATACCACTTTTTTTACTCAACACGCAGCTCTAAACTAAGCTTGGCACCCCCTGCTAGTTTAATAATAAATACAAAAAGAGAAATAAGAATTTTCTTCACACTTAACATTACAGAATAACAGTTAACTTTGAATATTTCATAAGATATAACGAATATTAAAAAATTATCTTTTGGTATAGAATTTTCATGGCAGTGTGAAAATATATATCATCATCGGCGGTCACTCGTGTCCGAGAAAGACTGTCCTCCGTTGTGGCTTCTGTGGGTCCTCAGGTGAGCATAGAGCCCAATCCTAGACCCAATTTTTCTTGTGCAATTTGGGCAGATAAAGGTAATGGTGGTTGGGTGGGGTTGGGTGTGTCTGGTTGATAATCTGTCCTTTCTGTGCTTAGGTTTATCCTCAGCAGCTTGATTTAGGTCACTGCTATAAAGCGCAGCACCTTCGTGGACAGCGCTCCTCCATGCCAACCTGCTCCCAGCCACGTTCTCCCATGTCTCAAGGTCCATGTGAAACCGCTTTAGATTTACTTTGATGTTGTCCTTATACCTCATCTTTTGGCCACTCTGGGCACGCTTTCCCTCAACAAGCTGAGAGTAGAAAATCTGTTTTGGGAGGCGGAGATCCGGCATTCGGACAACATGACCAGTCGATCTGAGCTGGCATTGAGCAACAGTAGCAGTGATAGTAGGAATGTCAGCCTCACTCAGGACGCTGGTGTTGGTGCGTCGGTCCTTCCAAATGATTCTGAGGATTTTTCGGAGGCATCTTTGGTGGTACATCTCCAGGGTTTTTACGTGCCTCCTGTATGTGGTCCAGGTCTCCGATCCATAGAGAAGAGTAGGCAGCAAGACAGCTGTGTATACCATGATTTTGGTCTTTGCCAGAAGGTCATGGTTCTCAAATACTCTCTTCCTTAGCCTTGAGAAAGCCCCACTGGCACAGCTGAGACGGTGTTGTATTTCATCATCTATGTTGGCTTTTGATGATAGGATGCTGCCTAGGTATGGGAAGTGGTCCACATTTTCCAGTCTAGCATTGTCGATGGAGATGTTTGGGAGTGAGACTGGAGTACTGTTTGGTGGTGATTGATGGAGGATTTGAGTTTTTTTTATATTAATTGTTAGTCCTAGCTGTTTGTACGCCCTCGTGAAGGCAACCAGTGTACACTGTAGGTTCTCTCCTGAGAGGCTACAAGGGCATTATCGTCTGCATACTGTAGCTCCATAACGGATATGGTGTTCGTTCGACCTTTGGCCCTAAATCTGTTGATGTTAAAAAGTCGCCCGTCAGTTCTGTACATAATCCGAACTCCACGGGGAAGATGCTTGTCCATGAGATGGAGGATAGCGGTAATGAAGATGGAGAACAGGGTTGGGACAATGACACATCCCTGTTTCACTCCCGTGTCAACCCTGAAGGGCTCTGTTTCATCTCCACTACTACTGAGGACTGTAGCTGACATATTGTCATGTAGCAGTCTCAGTACCCGAATGTACCTCTCTGGGCATCCAAACCTTGCAAGAACCAGCCAAAGGGCTTGACGGTTCAAAATATATATATATTAGTGTTGGGACAATTTATTGGAATCAGAAATAGGAAAAATCAGAACTTTTTGAGATATCAGAATCGTAAAAATTATAGCCTAATTTCTGATTCCAAACTGATTCTTTTAATTTATTTTATTTTTGACAATAAAAATGAAACCAGTGCAAATTGTGTTTTTTTTTTTTTTTTTGGTTTAAAACAAACTTAGTGTCTTCCCTTTGAGTTAGAATTAAAAAAAATGACTGCCCAATAACCCTGACAGGAGGACCATTGATAACCACTCAAAATTGAAAATTAAACAAACGCTGGTAGAAACACATAAATAAATGTTAACAATCGATTGAAAATGTTATGCTGTACGAGTATTTTGTTTAATTCTCGATTTTTGAGCGATTAATCAAGAATGGGCCAGAAATGAGTATCATTTTATGTTAATTTTATGTGCAAAATAGTTTTCCTACGCAAAATTTTAAAATCATTGTCATGTTTTTTCTTTTTGCCACATAATCACTTAAAAATGTACAATCCCATTTTGGGGAAGTAATTTAGCTAAAGGGATTAATATATTTGCTATTATTATTATAATTAGTAGTAGTAGTAGTAGTGTTACATATATGGGTTTCATTGAGAGAGAGTCTTATTATAGTGAGGGATGTTGAAGACTCTTAAAGAAGTGATAGATGTTTGTTGTAAGACTTAGAGAGATTGTTCATGTTAGGAGAGATTCTTATATATTAAAAATGTTCATTCCTTAATTGTGTTGAATGGAAGAAGAAGAAAGCTCTTTGAGTGAGGACATAGTGTTCAGACAGTTCGGACATGATGATGCTGAGACGTGTATGTAAAGACATATAACACAAATATATAATACAATTGGACTTTACCTTTGTATAAAAATCATAAACACAAGACGAGCTTTACAAAAAACACTTGATGGTTTATTCTTCACACGTGATTCCATCATCAAGAATTCAAAGTTTCACATTTTTTTCTTGAAGTGACGTCTCGCTTCCAGACGTCTGACTGTCCCTGAATTTTCTTCACTGACTGTCTAACTAAAGTTTTTCTCTATTCCTAGAACTTTCTATTTTCTGTGACGTCATGACGTGTTCTGGACATACGTGTCCAAAACTTTTCCTATTTCTCAGTAACCTATTTATCCAATATGTTAAAAACATTATCTTATAAGCTGCATTCTTTCAATTTAAAATTTCATAACAAACTTGAGAGTTCACATTCTTTCCTTGAAATATTTATCTATATTCTAAACAAATGTTTGTTTTACATTTTTAAATTCTCACACGCAATCTATTCTAAACCTAGATTACGAGGTTCGAATTCCTCCTATGCTATTTCATTTTCATTTTAAACTAAATTCTCCATTTTTATACTTACATGAAAAGGGGACAGCCCTTATCATGTAACAGTAGTAGTAGTAGTATCTAATTTGTTTTTCTATCTATTAATCGACCGAATGCATATAATTGTGAGAAAAAAAATATGAACATCTTTTTTTAAGATGGGACGGACTAATTAACTATTCTCTCCCTACACTGTTTTTTTTATTTTGCATACTAATCGTTGGGTAATTTTTTGGGATGCCAGCACGCTAGTACACCAGATTTCAATCTGCCAGAAAGTATGTCAAAATGTACGCTAGTGCACCAAATTTTATTCCGTCATGAAAAACTTTTACAGAAAAAAAGTATTTTTACATTTTTATCTAGCGAATAGACATAAAAGTACATATGAAAAACCATATTTATTACTTTTAAAAATCCAACAACGTAGCTGAAGTCTGTTTTGCTTCTAAAACAAAATGAACATTTTTGATAAATCTTTGTATGGTGTACCGGGAAAATATTTTTTTCTAATGAGTAAAATTTTTTTTTTTTTTTTTAAGAATCTTTATACATTTCTTTAGCCAATTCTTAGAGCTAGTACACACACACACACACACACACACACACACACACACACACACACACACACACACACATTACAGACATGACAGAAGTAAATAATCAGCAGAACGTTTTCTTATTTTGTGCTTTAAATAAATATAATTAGAATCAAAGAGGATGAGAATAGCACAGTATTTTGCTCATGCTGACCAAGACCTTTCACAGAACTCTGCTTCTTGTTAAGAGAAATGTTGAAATCATCTTCATAGGTATGTGTAAAAATGGCAGAAAAAAAATAAGGGGACATAGTTTTGAAAGTTGGTTTATCATAATGTTTTTGTAGGTTTCCAACTACTTATTGATTGTATTTGAAAGATTAAAGACTAAAATTAATTTTCAAAAGGAAAAAATATTTGCACACGTGAAAAATAAAAAAAAAAGTTATAATGAAAAATGTTTTCATGGCACCACTGCAAGCTAACAAATTCAGCTGAATTTTGAAATTAAATAAATCCTTTGAAAGATAAATATTAGTTTTCTGGGTCTATTTCAAAGATAATTAGTCAAGTCCTAAGATATTGAATTAAATAAATTTTTTAAAAAAACCCACCTTATTTGTACAAAAAAAATAGCTTAATTAACCCTCCAAAGCGAGAGATTCTGCATTTGCAGAAGCACAACAAAACCGAAGTCATGTCACATGTATTATACGGAAGCCCAAAATGTCGGAAAGTTGAAAGGCTGTCTGAAATGACGTCAGGTAGTTAAAGGGAGTACTGGTTTTCTTTTTCTTTTTTTTTCCCCAGCCGTGCATCTATATATGCCTATCATGGATGTTTGTATAATTTTTACCATTTTTTAATTTAATTATTTTTCTATGTTCCTGCTTTTAAATTAAAAAAAAAAAATTATTTTTCAAGATTACGTAAAAATTGCTACACCAATTTAACACGATATGGGAACCGTTAATTATAAATAATAGATAATATATACAGTAATAAGTAAAACAATAGCAGTAATATATAATAATTAGTAATAAACAGTGATATTTACAACTAGAAATAAAATAGGTTTAAGACTCCCAAAATTCGTACTAGAACTGTCCACAAGAATCCATGGTGCAGTTTGTGTTATTGCAACAGCCGATTACCATTGACTTCTCATTGGCAGTGACTAGTGATCTTCACTGGAATTTGGATAACAATAAGGCTTCCCAAGATCCCAGTCCTGCTCACACTCATCCAGTGGAAGTCGCCTCTCCCTTCTCAATCTTTCTATTTTCCTTGACTTTTCACGACTGTTTGGTGGGATGCCAGTCGATGCTAACATCAACATTTGGGGAGGGGGGTCGTAGTTAATTTACAATTTTGCAACTTCAATTTTCTTGGTTCCATGTGGCATTCCTTCCATCTTTTTGTGTTTTACTTCTGTTTCAGTTTATATGTGATGGTTAGTGTTTGTAGTTTATGTGGCTTAGTTTCTGCTTTCAAATGTTTTCCCTAAGATTTCAATTGTTTTCAGCTCTACTGTCTGCTGTAAAGACTCCGTTTTCCCCTTGATTCTAATTTCTCCTAGTATTTTTTTTTTCAAAGTTCTTCAGGACCGTTCTTTGTGCTCCTACAGTATTATATCTATTATCTTTTCTCATTTGTTTTCCATTTCAACTAGAGAATGATTCTGATGGAAATTTTGCTTGATACAAAAATATGAGTAGTTATCATATTTTATTTTGGGTGCAAGTCCAGAGTTCAATCTAATTAAAAAAACAAAAATAGAGAAAAAAATCTTTGATGTATGTAACCGTCATGGAAAAAAGACCTCGTATTTTCAAAATCATGTAAATTGATCAAGTAGTTTTTTCTTTTAATACAGAAAATCTTCTTTTATTTATTTTTTCCCCAGCAATTTATTATTAATTGTAGCCATTATAAGGTTGATTTTGATCTCTATTTCTGGAGAGGTTGTAAGGGGGGAATCAGTGATGAATTTTAAAGATGGTAGGCTCAAACACACCATACTCATTTCCTCATAAATTCGATTTTCTTGGTTAAAAAAAAAATACTTGATCATTTTAGGATTTTTGTTTTTGAATATGACGTCTTTCTTCAATGACGGTTACGTACACCATAAAGATGTTTTTGTGTTTTGTTTTGTTTTTAATTAGCTTGTACTTGGGACTTTTTTTTTTTTTTTTTTTTTTTTCAAATTAAATACTGATCACAAGTGTGAATTGGTCAGAAACCATGGTAAGGTTGTCATTGGAGATTGTTAGAATCTTTCAACTAGATAATAAACACCCATAGCTGTGGCTTATTCTGGGTAATTACATCTGCTATGTATATTTCCATGCCTCTGCTAGAAAAGAGGATGTTGTGCTGAGTGCTCATTTGGGTTTCATAACATATTTGATCACTTCTAGAATAAACAGGAATTTGTTTTGTCATTTGCTTCGTTGTATTTTTTCTTTTGTTGCTTTTATCTATTTTTGTTTATTCCTAGAATCTTATTTATTGATTTAATAAAAATGGATCAATATCAGTTGAGAGGGAAATAGGAAATTTAAAATTGTGGCTTTTGTCAGTTAAAGTTAATTTCATTTGGTGCAGATATTCATATATTTATATTCATGGATAAGGTTATGGCCATAACACATTGAAAATACTATTTCTTGTTTGATCGCCAAGGTTAAGCAATTTTGAACCTGGTCAGTACTTAGGTAACTAATTTAAACTATTTTTTGTTTTTATTAGTGTCCTCACAAACAAATGAATGTTGGCAGTCATCATATCGCATGCATTCGAAGATTATATTGTTGGCATTGGTTTTCCCAATATTTTTCTAATTGAAATTCTTTCTAGAAAGACATCGGGTGTTTACGGGAACGATCACATGAAGGTTGGCAAAAACTTAAGTGAACATGATTTTGTAGAGGTGGATTCAAACTTGGAACACCTGGTTCGTCAGTCCGTGTTGTTAACCACTTAACCACCGTTACCTCTCATTGTCAAAATAATGAAGTTATTTTATTAATATAACATAGCCTTTAAACGTTTAACATTTTAGAATATAGTATATAAAACTAAGTTAAACTTTCAAAGTAAAATCTAAGTAGCGATGCATCTGATTAATTGATATTTGATTCTAATTTGACTTTTTTTTTTTTCTTTCACAATGTTATCTGAACGATAATGCCCTTGAATTTATCTATCATGTAGATTTTTTTTTCCAGAACGAAATTTACTTACTCGGAAATTTTTTTTTCCTTTATTTCCTAATATCTGCTGTAATTTACTAATTAGTTTAATAGTATACAAAGTGCCTCCAATAAGTTTCCAGACTTTTTTCATGTGGGCACTTTTATTAATGGTACACACATGAAACTCTAGTCCCCTTCAAAGTGATCTCCTCCAGCTGCAATGCACTTGTATCATTTCAACAATTTCTGGAAGGCTCCATGGAAGTCCTTTTGTGTGAGCATGTCAGTGACCCTCATGACAGCCTCATTCATCTCCTCAATTGTTTCATAACAGCCTTATTGAGCTTAGGGAATAACCAAAAGTCACAGGGAGCAAGGTCTGGACTATAGGAAGGGCAAGAAACTTTCTTGATACCCATCTTGATCAAATAGTCTGTGACAAGGATGGAGTTGTGAACTGATCTTCTCTGAGCACCCTTGGGACAAACCTCGCAAATCTTCCACATGCCCTCCAGACCATAGTGGAATGGGGCCATAAATGGATGTAACATTTAAGACTAAGCTGCTCTCTTTTAACAATTACAAGAAGCCTTCTCAACCACTGATAACCATGACAAATAACACCCTACCTGAGAATTCTTCCTTTAAACTCCTGAAATATGAACTAGAACAATACATTGAGAACATTGCGAATGCTGCTTCAAAGAAAGTAGGTATCCTCTATTGTGCTAGAAGACTACTCTCACCTGAGAGTATCCTATACCTCCACAAGGCTACCAATTGCCCATGCATGGAGTATTGTGGCCACATCTGGGCTGGTACATCTACCTCTAGTCTCTTAGATAGGGTCCAAAGAAGAGTCTCCAATTTAATAGGTCCCACTTTGTCAACTAAGCTCTAACTCCTGTCCTATCACTGCAATGTTGCATCCATGTGCCTGTTTTACAAGTATTTTATATAGAATGTGCTCTGAACTCTTTGCGCTTGTGCTCCCTCAACATATATATCTCCGACAAACCCGTTTAGCAACAAAATCACACCTCTTCACTGTTGAGGTCCCTAAATGCCAGAAAGCTTTCTACTCTAATAGTTTCTTCCCTTGAACAGCTAACCTTAGGCATTCTCTTCCTGCTACCTGCTTCCCTGACTGTACTGATATGCAGAAGTTTGTTACATTTGAACCAACATTTTATTTATCTTCGCTAAACATGGTCTCCAATAGTAGCCCCTTACATCCAAGTGGCGATATGCCTTGGTTGGGGTGAATGTGAGTTAAAAAAAAAAAAAAATGAAATGCAACAGCCGTAAACAAACATGTAAACGGATCAAAGCCTTACATATATATGTAGATAAATCAGATTTATGTTTTGTTTAGTATATCATGCAATAACGTGCATATATACAAAATGTTAATGTTACTTGAAAGTTTAGAAAACTAAATGTTATCAAATACTTTATTAAATAACTAGCTGTACCTGGCCACGTATTGCTGTGGCTCATTTTGTTTATATAGATGGCCGAAATATGGTGAGTGAGCCGTTATTATTTATGAATTGAAAATCGGAAAGATTATGTTATGTCTGTGTACCTGTGACTTAGTTACAATTGGTGTAATCACATTATCTGTGAAAAATGTAGAATTGATCCCATAGCAGTGTTAGGACTAAATATTTAGAGCGAAAAATAGGAACTGTCCTCTAAAAGATATTGTGATGTTTCTCATCTAATGTAATGTAGCATTTTATTCTAACGACAGAATGTGTCTATAATGGTGTTCGAAAGCTACATAAGACTGAATATATTGATTTTCAAATTCTTGCAGAATTTGACCTGGATCCTTTTTTTTTTTTTTTTTACACAGTGATACCCACTTATCAAGGCTCGGAAGCCACTCAGGGATAAGGGTTATTGCAAGTACATTACGTTAGTGAGGTGATTTGCTGATATGTTTACTTAAGGGGGCGGTTCATTAGGAATTTGTTAACATTGGACTTGAAGACAACCAAGTTGTAGTCCGGGGGGAAGCAGGCAGACGGAACAGAGTTCCACAGGCGTGCAGTTCTAAGAAAGAAGCTTTGTTCATGAAATCTGCGTTTTGATTTAGGCACAGATATAGAGTGGGGGAAATTTTTCACAGTGGATTCAGCTAGACGGGTGTTTTTCGTGAAAGATTGGCGAGGGGGGACCAGAGATTAGAGTTCAGACGAGCATCTGCCATGGAAATAATGATAAAACAAGGACAGGCTCGCAACGTCTCTTCTGTGGGAGAGAGGTTGCAGGGTAGAGAAAAGGGCATCCCCCACTAAGCCACGAAGTCTATTTTGTACTCTGTCAAGGCAGGATAGGCTGTTTTTAGCAGCTCCTGTCCAGATATGGCAACAGTATTCCATCCTTGGACATACTTGGCTTTTATATAGATAGAGAATTGCATCAGTAGTGAGATATTTTCTGGAGCGGTAGAAGGATCCCACCATCTTTCCAGCGACCTTGGCAACAGACTTAATGTACGTGTTCCATTTCAGATCAGGAGTAAAGGTCAAACCCAGAAGCTTGTCAAAACACGGGGCCTCACCCAGACGAGAGCCATCCATCACAATTGATGCCAGATGGGGATCAGAGCGTTGATGATGCAAGGATAGGAGTTTGGTTTTGGATGCATTAAAGGTAACCAGCCACATCTTCCCCCACTGAACCACGCGCTCGAGATCAGAGGAGAGAGAATCAGAGAGAACTTTGTCATTTACAGCCTTTGATGTGTTGCCGTAGATGGTCGTGTCATCAGCATAGATGTCAATGAATGATTTAAGTATGTGTTTAGGGAGGTCATTGATGTAGATCAGGAAGAGAGTTGGGCCCAGGATTGACCCCAGAGGGACTCCAGCATTTATATTGCAGGCCTCCGATTTTTGTCCATCTACCACTACTCTTATGAGCCTATCGGAGAGAAATGATTTAATGATTGAGAAAACATTTCCAGTTATACCGTAGCTGGAAATCTTGTGAAGTAGACCCTTATGCCATACCTTGTCGAAGGCCTTTGATATGTCGAGAGCAATTGCCCTAGAAAGGAAGCCTTTGTCAAGAGATTCACTAATCCTGTGGGATATAACCGTCAGCACATCTGCGGTAGATCTTTCAGAGCGGAAACCATATTGTGTGTCACTAAGAAGGTTATTCCTGCTGAGGTGGTTGACTATTTCTCTATTTAATATGGATTCCAGCAACTTACTCATAACACACAGGAGACTTATAGGTCTGTATTGAGAGGGAGATGACTTATCACCTGAATTCTTATATACAGGGCAAACTGATGAGGTCTTCCAGGGAGTCGGAAAGCACTTCTCCTTAAGGCAGCGCTTAAATAGTTTCGTAAGTATGGGAGCAAGTTCTGGTTGAAGCTTTTTTAACACTATAATTGGGATGCCATCAGGGCCAGTTGCTTTACTGGAATCTAGGTTCTTTATTAGCTTGGCGACCTCATGCACGGATATTTGTATGTTACCTAGCTTGTTCTGTGATATAGGAGGAAATATGGGGAGTTGATGGCCTTCGTCGCATAGGGTAGAATTAGCTGCAAAGTTCTTTGCAAATAGTTTGGCCTTGTCTGACGCTGACGAGATGACCTCTGGTCCATTGATAATGGTTTGGATAGAACGCACACTTCTGTTCAGGATCCTATTTGTTATTTGCCAAAACTGGTGGGATCCAAGCCGCTGATCAGCTACCTTGGATTTAACAGACTGGGCATATAGCTCTCTTGCATTTTTTATTACTCTTTTACAGTGGTTGCTGGCAGACCTAAAAGCAGCTTTTGTATCAGTGCATCTATTACGTTGGTAGCTATGGAAAAAGTGATTTCTGTGCGCGATAGCAGCAGCACATTCTGGGGAGAACCATGGCTGGCTGTTAGGTTTTTGTTGGAATTTTTTAGATGATATGAATTGGTCTATGCCTGCAATTAACCATTCGGTCAGATCTGATACTATAGAGGACACATCCTTTTTAAACATGGAGTGCAGAGGTAAATCAGATATGAATGTACGGAAGCTATCCCAGTCAGCCATAGAGTATCGGTATACAGTACGGTGGAGGGGTATGTCTGGGGGCTTCTTACATTTCGTTTTTATCTTAACTGATACGACGGAGTGGTCGGAGGATCCTAGAGGAGAATGAACGGAATATGAACATAGCTCAGGGGAAGTTGAGAGAAAAAGTTCTAAGAGGCTTGCATATTGACCGGGTTTATCGGGCACACGGGTGGGTTCGCGAACAATCTGAGTGAGATCATAAGCAATAGCAAAATCATGACAAAACCTCCCCTCATCATCTGTCTTATTTGAATGGGTCAGCCATTCCACGTTATGGACGTTGAAGTCACCACATATGTGGATGTTAGCCGAGGGATGTGAAGACAGTATGTGGTCATTTATGGCTCTGGCTTGACCAGCAATCATTGAATTAAGCTGAGCATTGTTCAAATGTTGAAACGCCAAATCGACATTTTTTTTTTTTGTTTTTTGTATAAAAATGTAATTTGGGGGGGGTATGGAGGGGAGGAATTTTCTGTTTATATTTTTTTTTTAACATTTGTTGACAAAAATAATTTGTAAATTTTTATGAAAAAAAACACTTTTCTGTACTTTCACCTAACCATCTACGGTTTTCATAAAAATCATTTTTCTTTTTTTATAAAGATAAACAACTTCTGTTTAAAAAAAAAAAAAAAAGAAAAAAAAGAAGTTTACTGCGAATTTTCTTTTTTAAAAAAAAAAAATGTAAGCTTCCTTGAAAAAAAAATTGTACTTTCACCTAACAATTAGGTAAAAAAAACATTCATCTTTTCTTGAAAAATAAAACAAACTTTTGTTGATAAAAAAAATTGCAAACAAAATAATAAAAGTAAATAAACAATACAAAATGCAACTTTTTTTTTTTAAATATATATATTCAGTAAATTTACAGTAGATTCTTGTTATTTTTTATTTATTGTATTATTTTTTTCCGGTTTGTTTGCTTTGAAATTTGTCTGCATCTGTTACTTTTCTCGGCTTAATCTGATGACTGCTGGTCGAGTCCAAACCATAATTGATGGAAAATTCCCGAGGATCAGAGTAAAATTCTGCAAGAGTACCTTGATTTTATATGTGGTATCTATTGTTGTAAACCTACAATACTTTGGTCCAAGGGAATTTCTGCAGTCATTTTATTATATAGGAGATTACAATCATTTTTTTTTTCTTTTTTCAAACACATCGTTTCAGACTGCCAACAACCGTTAATAACACCAGACATATCCTTTTATCTCTCTATCAGGGTCTGCCTGCTCAAAAATTAATGCCATCAGCAAAATAAAGAGAAAAAAATTCTTTTAAAAGGTTGTCTAATACCAAAAGTCCCAGAAAAAATAATTTTAATCATTAAATAAAATATTTTATCACATTATTTGTTTTTCTAAAATTTCAAATTAACCTTACAAAATAATGTTTTCAAAGATGTGATTAAACTCCTTCTATTTAGTTATGTCTTATTTTCAGAAATTCCTGTACAAATTGATAAATGGATCAGCCGCAATTCTTCAAAGAAGTGTTACTTTCCCAAGCGGATTTACATCCTTCTCCCCATCAGTGGGAGCTGCCACAGTTCTCTCAGCGAAGTGGACAAGAACATAGAATTTGTTGAGACCTTTGCAACACGTGAAATTCATCGGGCAGGCAATATGCACCGCAAATATCAAAACACCATTTATAAGATTTGCAAAGGTGACAAGGTAAGTTAAACCTATAATTGGTTTTAATTTGATTTTTCTTTTTGTAATTTTTAGAAATCAGAAAATCATTTATATATTAATACATATGTATGTGTGTCATGGTTTCCAGATTATAAATTATTCGATTGGGAGATCCTATTTATAATAAAGGATAGAAAGTGATAAAATACTACGAACATTAAATTCGTATATAGATATGCTAATTTAATGTTTGTAGTAGGTTATCACCTTCTATCGTCTTTTTTAATAAACAGGATCTCCTGATCACTGAAAATGCTGTGCAAAAAAAAAAAAAAAATAAGATAAAATAAAAAACCTTTCACTGGGTATCTATTGTCAGGGATAAAAAAGGAAGTCAACAATTTGTCTTTCAACCTTTTAGAAGCTGGTGAACTAAAATACCATAGAAATATTTAGCTTTCCTTGGATTTCTGTCTGTAGGGATATACCTCTCATGGTACCCCAGATTAGGAGTGAAGGTTGAATCAATGCAGGTGCATTCATTAAATTGTACATATTTTTACTTTTTTTCTGTTTGTTTTTGCTGAGGATGAAGCATCCAACTAGATGCCCGACATTAATCTGCTATTTAAGAGACCTTTTCTTAGGATTCAAATCGTCCCTTTAAATGCACACATTTGAATCTCTTTCACTTGGTTCCCTGCATATATTACCAGGTAGTTGAAAGATTATAATTTACATGACTGAAACATGTATTTAGGCAATTCCTATTTCTAGCACATAAATTATTTCCAGTTAAAAAGAAAACACAAACACTCTAGTTGGATTATTTTGTGTTCGTTTTTTTTTTTTTTTTTTTTTTCAACAATGAAGATGTTCGCTCTTCACATAAGCAGCAACAGTCTGTTTCTTTTTTTCTTGAACCAACAATAAAAACCATACACGATGAACAAGATGGTGTCCAAAAATCAAGATATCAGTCAAGCAAAAAAAATGTCTTTTATTCCAACAGTGCCTAAATTTACATAATCACATTATTCTTGTATCTGAAGAGTTTCAGGTTTGCACACAATTGGTTCCCTTCATTAGGCGCATGCCAACTGTGACCGCTTATTTGTATGCTTCTTCACCATTATCGCAGTAGTTTTTAACATTCTTTTTTTATGAGTCTGATAGCTCCTATGATTATTGGAATAATTGAAATATTCTTAAGGTTTCTTTTCATGTTTGTAAGACCTTGGTATTTTGTTATCTTCTTTCTCTCAGTTCTGTGTAGGCTGACATTATTAGTGACTTTTAGATAAAGAAATAAAGATGAAAGAAAGGTGGTCTCTGAAGATACTCCTCACCGTAACTTTGGCATGTGGTAGACTTTTCTCCAGTTACACTGTATTCAATGCAACAAAGTGTTTTTCACTGGATCTTTATCATGTAGACATTTTCAGACAACACTGTATTAAATGTTACAATATATCTACCACTTGACCTTAATTGTGTAGTGAACTATCTCAAATGACACTGTTTGCAATACTGAGCTTTATCAGTCAATTATCTTAATCCTTTGAGTGCTAAAACGACTTCTCTTGACTTTCATTAAACCCATCTTTTATGGATGGCAAGACATGCCAGTCATACGTTGTTGATACGTGCAAATACTCTAGTTCCAGTATGTACTTGTTCTGCTCCTGCTCTCATTAGGTTTCTACACACTAGACAAAGATAGGCCTTTTATGATAGTGATAAGCTAAGTCAAAACTATTTCCACTATAGGTTTTGACTTATAGCTTCTATATCCGTATATTTTTTTGTGCTCAGTCAGTTTTGATACTTTCTAGATAGACCTTATTTATAGATATTTTTGTTTAGGTATGTTGCATAAAAATTTTAATTTGCCACTAGATCTTTATCATAGAGTAGACTTTCCTCTGATAATATTGTTTTCAATAACCTATCTTTATCGATCAATGATCTTAGCCTTTTGAGTGCTAAAATGTCTTCTGCCATCTTCCATTAAGCCTGTCTTTTATCGATGATAAAACAGGTTAATGATGGTCAGTCAATACATACAAATGGACTCATTCCAATGTGCACTTTTTTTTTTTTTTACTTCAAAGATTTACATGCTAGACAAAGATGGGTTATTGCAGCATTATGATGAGAAAAGACCATCTCCATATTAAATGTAACCATATATCTACCACTGGGCCTTAATAGTATAGTAGACTTTTATTCAGTAACACCATTTTCAATATTAATATTTATCACTCAATGATCTTTGAGTACTAAAATGCCTTATGTTGTCGTCCATCAAACTCTTTTTATGGATGGCAAACATACCAGTCAGACGTTGTTGATGCATATAAATACTGTACTTGTTCTGTACCTTCCCACATCAAGTTTCTACATGCTACACAAAGACAGACTCTTTTTAAAATATATACTGCCACATCAGTATAAATTATTTTTGTACTCAGTCAGTCTTGTTACTTTCTAGACAAATCTCATTTTTTTTTTGTGTGTGTGTGTGTATGTTGTTTTAAAAATTAAAATTCATTTTTTTAAATGAATGTTTTTAATGCGATATGTTCTTTATTTTTCCTTAGGAATATTATTCTGTTTGTGAATATGCAAGCCCCCTGAAGACCATGTTTGAAATGGAAAGTGGACAAATTGCAGGACTTACAAAATCTGCTCTCATTAAGCAAATCCATCTTTTCAAAAAGAAATTATCAGAAATCTTAAACCATAAAGATTGCAAACCATATGATTGTTGTACTTTGGTCATTTGTCGTAAGTAATTCACTTTGAATTTGGATAAATTTTAAGAAAGCACTCTCTCTTCTACCTAATATGAATAGTTGCTTTTGTTTTCTAAAAATTCTTATAATTTTGGATTAAAAGCTTTTTTTTTTCTTTTTGTTTCAGAAAAAAAAAATCTTGTTCCAAACAAAATGGCAGTTGTTAATCATCATCATGCAGTCCGTCAATCTTGACGATGACTAGTTGGGGCCTCAGTGCTTTATCCCTCGGTGTTGGCGTAGTCTCATTCCATCACCATAGGAATTTCCACCTTGGCTCCAAACTTGCTTGTGCAGTTTAAGTACAGTATCTGTTGCGCATCAGATAGACACCCTCTGAACCTCCAATGCTCATGTCCAGTGGAGTGAACCGTGACGACTGGCAGCAGAGGAGGCCGCAGCTTCTGGCTGAAAGTAATCTCAGTGAGGTAAACAGTCACCCTATCGTGTCCGCTACTACGCCTTTTCTTTCTGGATGAGGTTCCATAGCCTTTTAAGGAAAACTGCAAGGCAGCAGTAGGATTTGAAGTCAGTTCCCATCTCTTAGCCTTTTCCTGTGATAAGGCCCACAAGGCAGTGGTGTTTGATTTTGGGGTTGGTTTCCCTAGTCTTCGCCCAACCAAGGGCACCCACAAGACAGTGGGTTAGGGGTTGGTACTGTGCCAGGGAATGCCCACACATCGGTGGACCATAACGCACTATTGCTGGGGTCCCACACTACTCTGAGATCTCCTACAAGTTTAGCCTGGGGCCATAAGTGCCCAGTTACTGTGTGTGGCCAACGTGAAGGAGAGGCTATGTACTGGCAGGGAAGACTTATGCATAGCTGCTCCCTTTTCATCACGTGGTTAGCCAGCAGTGTTAGTTGGTGCGAGAAGGCATGCAAGCATGAATTTAACACTAACTTATACCTAACACACTAGACGCATCACATCCAAATGCACACACAGTTGTTAATCAGAAGCTTTGAATTATAAAACCCAAGATGAAGAATAGTTTTCAATTGGGTAGTCGATCTGTACAACTGTTGAACTGTAAAGCTTGCAGACGGAGAGCAAATTCCTTCACATGTTGGGCACAAAAAAATCATGTGCAGGAATGCTGAAAGGTTCAATATTTTTATGGAGCAATTCTGGTTTCTGATTGGTTGCTACCAGCACGTGGCTTCATTTGATTTGTCAGTTCCTATCAACGGTGTCTATAAGTAGAACCTTCTAACTTTCTTTAATCATATCCTCATTATATATCAAAAATATTGCAACAGTTTACATGAATATCGATTCCATAAAACTGTTTTTATTCCAATACATTTCAAAAATATACTAAGATAGCTTTTTCTATAAAGTTTGGTATTTTAGTTTGGAAAAGTTAATTGTAATGTGGTTGGCTAATACAGTAATTATCATAATTGGACTGTATCACATATAAGTAGCTTGTATACAATAACCTGGCACTTCCTTAGTATGCTAAGTGATTCCAATTTTTCCTAAATATACTTGTTGTTGGTGGTGGTGGTGTTTTTTTTTGAGGGGGGAGGGGGGGGGGTTCAAAGTTTTTTAATTTTGGAAAATTGTAATGTGCTTGGCTTGGCTAATACAGTAATTTTTTTTTTTTTTTTTTTGTATTTTAGTTTAGTTTAATGATTTACAAAATGAACAAATGGTAAATTTATTTCCCAAATAACCTTAACCCTAACTTAAATAAAGAGAAATATATTAAGTGATTGACTGTAGATTAATTTATAGGAATACATCTGTTGTTACTGTGTGTGCATGGGAGAATATATATTTTTAAGTTCTTTATACACACTGATAGAGAAAACAATAACTGTGCATTATTGGACATTGATCGTCTATTCATTGTTTTTATCTGAATTTAGTGTATGATTTTAATTTAGTGTCAATCGTATGGTCCCTAATATTGTTGTACCAAAAGGAATTTCCTTCTATACACGATCTCTAGTTTAAAGCAAGCAACAATGTTCTATTTTTAAATTATAATGACGTACAGTATCTCCACTGATAACTTACAAACAGTTCATCAGCTTAAGGCTCAAAAGTCCATCTGTTTCTAAGAGGCATATAAACCTAACTGAGCCCTTCTGCCGGTCCTGTTGGAATATATCTAGATATTGGTGCAGTTTAGGGTAAATCACACAGCTAGCATACTTGAAAATTGAGGACTGATTTAACACTGAACATAAAGCCTTATAGCCAGAGAGACCATCATTTTATATGATCATAACTTTTGTAAAGTCTTAAGTGGCTTACAATCACAGTATGGAATTTCATATCCAAGAAGATATTATTTGAAAGACCCAGCCAATTTCTTTGGTGGTTGCTGTTTAGAGAATTTCTAACAGGCTAAGCTTGCCAAGGTGGTTACATGACTTGCAGCAGTTTGGCTTTTTTTATGCGAAATAACTGATGGAATAAACCCAACTCAACCCAACCCAATCACTCAGCTGACTGCATCAGCTCTAGCACCTCTTGCACTGTATTAAATCTGTGACAAGCACCCAACTCATTTTTCTTATAAATAGAAAGTGTTGCTTGAGGATTAACTATGTAAAGAAAAAAACCTGGACTAATTTTGAATCATATGGCCCCAGGTATGGAATATTAGGAGCAAGAAACTGAAGGGGAGGGGCGTCCATTATTCATTCAAATATCTTGATAATGTATTCTGATTTGAATCAAGATGAATGTAGCTACCCTACTGGAGAATTTCTAACAGGTTGAACCATATTGTGGCTTAGGTATAACACACAATGAAAACAAAATCCAAGTCAAATTTATAAAACTCACTATGTCTGTCTGTCTGTCTTCATTTTTTTCAAACTGCATCTCTGCTGAGATGCAACTTTACAGAGTGGCGCAAGGCAGGTCAAATAATTGCATTTTTTGTGAACCATTTTTTTATGGGGTGTAGCCGGTAGAAATAGCTGCTAAAGGGTCAAAATTAAAAAAGATTGGAACTTGGCAGTTTACTTTAAGTGCTCCTGTATGCATGCACAAATATGCATACATTATAGTCGGTTCATTTTGAACTATTTTGTATCCATCTGATAACATAAAAGGCTGGTTTTGAATCTAGTTGATGGCACCCAAGTTAGATTTATATATATTTTTTTACTTTTGAAATCACTGCTATATACTGAATACAATATTATATATAATAATTGATACAGAATTGACTCTAATAATACATACAAAATCTAGAATTAATTAAAATATCATATTTGAGCATGCTTTACAACTGGACAATACTTGCATAAATCGGAGGCTAGCAAGTGGTTGGTAAAAGTTGTACAAGGAATATACAGAAAGACTCAAAAATATGAGAATTAAAGCTGACACTAAATATGCTGTTAACTCTGTGTTAGCCTCATTGGGTAGTTTGTCACCCCAATTTTGCTTAAGTGCTCATAATTCATAGTTGGCAACTTATTTCTTTTCCTCCCTCTCAGTACTCTCCTGACTCGGTGAGGGTATAGCACATGTGATGTGGCGCAGTTGTATCTCAGTAATCCTTGAAGGTAGATGTCATTTTGTCCTTCTGAGGTGCCCAGTCACCCCAGATGACTAACATAGGTATGATTTTATGATTTTATATATTTTTATATTTTTCCAGTAGGAATGAAAATTTATAGATATAAGCGCATATTATGTATCATTAGGCTACTCTGTAATATTTAATAAGGAATTAATATTTTGGTATTTTTTTATCATAAGTTTTAATGGGATTATTATCTTATTTACAATTTATTAATCCTTTAGTCTTGTAACTATGAGCTTAGCTAATGTAATATCCTTAGTTTTATAAATTATTTTATTGTATTATTTTATATTGATATCAACAAGATACAAGTGATTCAAACTGTTCAACAGGGACTGTAGATATATCCTGAACCAGCTGGATAACTATATTTTACAAAATAATAACATTATAAACATTTTTGTATTGGGGTGTATAAACACCCCATGGGACTAACCATGTTTGGAACACCCAGGTGATTAATGCAGAAAAGTGGGAGTGCATTATGGTTCTCTATGGTTGTCTGGAAGAGATGCTTTATGCTGATGATTTAGTATTTGCTTGCAAAAACAATTTATAGATTAGCAACTTGGATTAAGAGTTACACAGCAAGATGTTTGTTCACATTACATTAAAATCACTGCACCTTGATACCGGACAACAGCTAGTAATCTTGCTAAAAATATTTGATATTAAGAATTATTGGTTAGAGAAATAAAATTGGTCACTGAAATATAAAAATTATTTTTAGCTAAAATGTTTACAAAAATTAGCTTAGCTAAATATAAACAAAATATGGTAGATTGACCGTGATCAGTTGTCGGACATGACAATTAGGCACACGCTAATGAGATGTGTTGCTGGACCACTTATGTCATCGGAACTCACGAATGAAACATGTCCTTTTGCGGATTATGTACCGGAACTGATGGGTCAAGAGTTGAAGGTCAAGGAGTTGTTGACAAACTGTGCAGACGTGCATTGGTACAAACTCTGAAACCCTGGAAGCAAGGCTAGATGAAAACAAGTTTGTAGACATGTAAGGCAGGCTTCTGGAAACCCCGAGACAAATCTGAAATAAATTTATATGTATAAAATATAAATTGTTATCCTGTGGGTCAGAATCAGCATGTAAAGAAAAGTTTGATCCATTGTGTTCGTATGATGAACATTGAACAGCACCCAGCGGTTGAAGACAGATGACCTCTGGACAGAACAGTATGAAACTTCTTCCATATTTACCCCCAGCTATGTAATATAAACACTTTTGATAACTCGTTATCTAACACCATTAGGAAAATAGAAGAGAGGTAATTCCAAAACTAAATATGTGGAAAGGAGCTATTAAAGTAGAATTTTTTCCTGCTTCTATAGCGAAGGGGTGAGATTTTGCTAGTCATTTAAATTTATGTAAATGTTCTCTTTATTTCAGCTAATGATATATTGCTGTCCGATGTGCTGGTGGAACAAATTGAAAAAGACCTGAAAGATGGAGAAAGTTTTTCCTGAAATCCAACCAACTTCTTCAGTCTCAATAAAAGTTTTGCGTGGAAACACCGACCCAATTTTAGGTTGTGTTCATTGTAAATTAATTGTAACCAGATACTCATTAAATGAACAAGAAAAATAAACCTTTATGTATAAAAAAAAGATAAGTAAAATTTAATCAAGGACATGATCGAAGGCAAACCATAATCATTTAAAATCATACATTTTTATTCATTCCTCATTTTAGAGGAACATTCATTCATTACCTCTTGCCATTTTTGTTGCATTTAATTCCAACTGACTGATCAAACATTAAGTGTAATACTTGCCACATCTAGCTACAATGAAACAACTGTTTGTGGATCACACACATACACACACACATATATATAGCAAACCACTACTGGGAACTAAAGAGACAATTGCTGATAATGAAAAATAATACAACAGGCTAGCATATGTAGAAACTTAGATGACCTGTGTAGACTGTTTGAATGAGAAATTAGCTATCCTAAACTTTAAAGAACTTCAAAATTTATTGAACTGCAGAAGTGAAATAACAAACGTATGTATACACAAAATAAACTTTACCCTAAGAGAACAATGCGTGCACACACACACACACACACACACACACACAGAAAAAGAGCATAAAGAAAAACAATAAGTTATATTCATAATTATAAGAATTAATAATACACTAGTATAAAATCAAATGTAAGTGAAAAACATTAAGATTAAAACTAGGTCAGTTCCCAGCACAAAGAAAAGTGAAACTGGATCCAAACAAAAAAAAGAACGAAGAAACGGGTGAATTAGAGGTCACATTACCCTTTCTTGATAAACACATGCCCATTGGCTATGATAAATGGCTGTTTGAATAACAAAGAATTTGATTGGCTAACTAGCAAACCCAGTTCCATGGGAATATATAAAAACATGTAGCAACACAGACTCCATGCAATAGCCTAACGAAGCCTCATGGGAATGAAATGCGTAAAATTCTGTGTGGCTTAGTTGCCATATATATTTTCAAAAATTACTATATAGCTCTACTTATGTATTGAGTATTGTCAAAGTAAATACTAAGAATAAATACATAAAATTTTATGTAGATACATAAAATGTGTGTTTCCTTGATTAAAGAAAAAGTCTACTTGGTGACGGTTTCCGGTTTTGAAAAGAAATTGGCAAGCAGCATTTATTATAAAAAAAGTCCCTCATAAATTTATAATGCTTAGGTCTAGGTATAATTTTTAATTTCATAGTTTGTAAACATGTAAACATAGTTTGTAAACATGGAACCCTACATCAGTGATGATTAAGTTAGCTAGTGTGAATAGTGACAATGGTCACATTCGTACATGTCAGGATAGCCTTAATCTGCAAACAGAATTGTATGGGTGATGTGTAGTTAGAGCAAGGTTAAGAAGTCAAACAATGTAGACAAAACAGGAGTCAAATAATGACATGATGTCACGTTTTTGAGCAAGAGAAACAAAGGTTTTCAGTTTAGTCTTTCTCTGGAAGCTGTGCGGATGAGACACACCGCCAATATTGTAGAACAGTCCAAGTTGAGTTTTACCTCGAGTGTCTGTCCGTCAGCATCATTTCTTAAATTAAGAAGTTAAATAGTAAATAATTTTAGTTATGTAGTTTCTTTCTCCTCAATCCATTCTCTCCAATAAAACCTTGAAGAAACTTGTCGAATGTCTCCCTTGTATCTTTCCTGCCTGAGAAGCTTTATTCATCTAAGTCAAACAAATGAGGTAATCGGCAACCACAAGAAGATTGCGGTTAAGATGAAAAGAAGGAAAGATGAAGAGAATAAAAAGACCAGCATATATAAACATGCACATATACGCATAAAGACTTATTTTATTTGCATTTATTGATAGCTCATTGATGAAAACCTAACAAACATTTTGTTAAGAGTTAAGTCTGAGGTACCAGGTCATAAAAACACATGCAATTGCCTAAAAATGTGGAACCATCCCACCATCAACAAAAGTTGGATTTGATTATGCATGATCAAAGAATAAACATTTCCAATTATAAAAAAAAAGACTGTTTGATTTTCTTATGTGTTAATAATTAAAAAAATGGTGAAAACAAATTACTACTTACATCCCCCTCCAAAACAATAAAAACAATCTACTTAAAGTATGAGTAACTGTTTTGTAATAAACTTGTCAATTTCTAATTTCAAAACATGGAACTTTCACTTGAACCGTTTTTTTTTATACAATTTTTTTTCTTCCAAACTCTGTTAAGTAAATTTTTATTGAATTCTTTTTGTGTAAACTTTATTTAAAAAAAAAAATTTTTTTGATGTATATTTGTATATAAATTTATTAAAAATATTGAATGCATAAAAGTCCTTTTTTTTTCTTTTTTTTTTTTTTTCGTTGCATATTGAATGTGGTCATTTGACCTTTAAGTCTGTTTTCTACATTGTTGGTGTATGTTGTTACTTTTATGTTTATAATTATGAAAAGAGACCCTAATTCTGAAAGTTGGTTATCTATATTATATCTCTGTCTGTCTGTCTGTTTACTCCATTTTTTTCTCAAAAGCTACTCAGCTGATCTGACTGAAATTTTGTATGGACCTTTGTTGTGATAAGGTGCAGCAAAGTAAGCGTTATGGTATCCGTTCAATGTACAGTTTAGTCACCACAGTACCACATTTACTCTAGAAGTTTTGTATGAAACTATTAAGCTAATTTTGTATGAATCTGTTACAATAAGATACAACAAACTATGTATTATGGTAGCCATTCGATGCACAATTAGGAATTAATAGGGATTGGTATTTAATGCTAAATTGAGCACAAATTTAACCATGTTTGATCATCAATTTGGCGTAAAGCACTCATTCTAAGTTAATGGGCTATAACTTTTGCCTGTTTTTAATTGCGAAAATTTCTAGCTTATTTCTATTTATGTAAAGTTAGGTATGTCTATATATTAGGATTAATTTATCAATGAACTTACTGATAATTTGAAATTAGTGGAATACAGCTGGCAGATATGAGTGTGTAATGTAATTTAGTTTTAGTTTATGCCGGGGGTGGGGGAGAAAAGAGGGGCTAGAAGTCCCTTTGTAAAAATCTAAATATCTCTGATTTTTTTTTTTTTTTTTTTTTTTTTTTTAATTTTAACATGTATTAGACATCACTTTATAAATATTCTTCAAATTTCTATATCAATATTGCAAAGGGTTTTTAGGGGCATAATTTGAACAGCACCTTCCATTTGAAAATTAGAATATTTGAGATTTGAATTAAATTTAATGCATAATGATTAGTAGAGCTATGACAATAGCATATTCTTTTTATTGTTTTTACTCTTGAGTATATATCCGACACGGTTAGACACATCACTCTACATAAAAACATATAAGATATCAATGGATATATACCTGAGAATCAAAACCAGGAAAAGAGTATGCTGTTGTCACAGTCCTAGTGATTAAGTATCAGACTCTTAAGCTTATGCTTAGAATTTTAGGTATTTTTAGAATCAAATTCATGTAATGAATTTTTATCAAAATTGGACTAAAAATTCTAGGGATAAGTTTTAGTAGCAGTATACGCTGATTTTTAAGCTTCATAAGGGGACCTAAAAGTGGTGCTTGACTATTTTGTTCAGGGAATTAATTTTATCTGTTCTGGAGCAGATATTCTTCTAGTATTTATATAAAAGGTATGCAATTACTACATGATAAAATGAGGCTTGCAACCTTTAAAAATAGTGTTCAACACGAAAATGAAACTGAAGTTATACAGTGATAATAAGATATCAAATTTTACTTATAGTTTGAGATTAACACAATCTTCAAGCCATCAAATTCGAATGAGATATTTTCTTTAACCAAATTGCAATTAGGGACATTGTATCATTTTCTTTACTCCATCAAACCAAAATTTAATTTATCAAAACTGAACTCTAACTTCAAGATATGGAGTACTTCTTCTGAAACCCTTTATAAGAAACTGGATTAATTATGTAGAGTATTACCTTCTCTGATAATAGATTGCTTGCTAAAAATCTAATAAGAATACGTGATTTTTTTTTTTTTTGTTTTTGATTTTTTTTATTTTTTTTATAGATATATCCTCATCTGATACTATCATGTTCCAGGAAATTACTTGGGGTTGTATACTGGGTCACTCAGTACAAAATATAGTTTGATTCCACAAGGATCATATGTTCTTTCTAGCTGCTCCATCAACCACTTCACATGTGGAAGATCCACAGAACTTAGGTTTTTATGCAACTATGTCAGAAATAAATTATGTATTTTTGTAAAATACATAATTTATTCATTAAAATCCATTTCTATTTCTCTCTAAGACCTTTAGTTGTCATGTGCATTCAGAGTGACATCAACCTGCAAAACTGAAACAAATTATTCACTACAATAGTCACCTAAGAGGATGCTGACAAGTTTTGACTTTTGGCTTGTCATACTCTCTTGTATCTGGGTAACCCCAGTATGTTCTGAAGGCAAATGGGGTTGTTGACAACCTCTTTTTCTCAGTTATATATTTATAGTCAGTGCCCCTTTCATTAATGATTTTATGCAATGAAAAGAATTACTGATTATGCTTCGTTCAAAAATAAATAACCAATAATATCTAACATAATATTAGGCCTGAGTTAGTTATGCTGACTTCCTCCAAAGCAGGAAGTTTGCGGCAATATGAAATTCACCACCGGTGCCCAGCTGCATGTATCTCCAAGTCATGGGAAGATGTGATACAGTGCCTAGTATTCCTAAATGGTCACCCATCTGGTACTAACCAGGCTCTACACTTTGGTGATCTAAAAAGAACCAGTGTTTCAACACAATTATTCTATACGCCTGGTCCGAGATTGTGCATGAAGGTTGCCACACTTCTAGATATAAATTGAGTGTTTTTTTTTGTTTTTTTTTACATGGTGGTCACCACTTATCAAGGCCCGGAAGCCACTCAGGGATAAGGGTTATTGCAAGTACAGTACGTTAGTGTGGAGATTTGATGAAGTGTTTACTTAAGGGGGCGGTTCATTAGGAATTTGTTAACGTTGGACTTGAAGACATCCAGGTTGTAGTCAGGTGGGAAGCAGGCAGACGGAACAGAGTTCCACAGGCGTGCAGTTCTAAGAAAGAAGCTTTGTTCATGGAATCCACGTTTTGATTTAGGCACAGATAAAGAGTGGGGGAAATTTTTCACAGTGGATTCAGCTAGACGGGTGTTTTTTGTGAAAGATTGGCGAGGGGGGACCAGAGATTGGAGTTCAGATTGGGTTAGGACGATTTGCATATTTCTGAAATTATTTCTACAAAATTTCATGTTCATAATGTTCTGATAATGTAAGTGTAGTCACAGTGTGCACAAATTTATTTTGTCTCTTTTTCATATTCATACAGATTTTGAAAATATTTGTTACCAAATATTCGAGTCTAAGAATTCTGATATTAATCATTTCCTTATCTGACTGGAAAAGAGTTTAAACACAAGCACATCTCAGCATCAGTTATCTACAAAATGGTCAGTTTAACATAGATAAGTCTTTTACATAAAAAATCAATACTAGATAAACGTTACTAAACAACATAAATGATCTTAAATAGTGGAGCAGATTGCTGAAACAATCTTTCACTTGGTGCTTGTATCACTAAGTGAAAGATTCTTATGGAATATTGAGATATAAAGGAAATAGTTGGGAAATTGGTTAAAAACAAATTATTTTTGTTTACCTACTTATTTTGCATTAAAAAAAAAATTAAACATGTTAAGTATCTGTAAATATTGGTTGGGAGTAAAGAAATCAGTTGTAGCCATCTTGTTTGTTCAGGAAATCAGGTAATAGACCAGAAATGTGGACCGAATACTACTTTTTTGAAATCGCTTGAGACAAAGTATAACGCCACTTGATACAAGGAGCAAGTAAGAACGGAAGCTGATTATGGCAAAGACAGGTGATGCCTATTGACCTTAGTCTTGAAAAGACCAAGGCTGTACATAGAACAAAAAGAGTAAGCAAGAATAGAGTTCCACAATCTTGCAGTGCTTGGAAATAAACTACTGAAATATGAAGCTGTATTACAATGAGGTGTTAAAACAACGAATTGATGGAGACTTCTAGTTTGACTAGAGTCAAACAAGCTGGAACAAATTTAATTCAAGCCATTAAATGTGGAAACTTTTTTTCGTCATGCAAAATAGTCCTGAATAAATAGTTAAATTAAAGTTGGGTTTCTTTCCTAATTTCCCAACTGTATTTCCTTTAAATTAATGTACGGCACAAATAGTAATACTTACCAGAAAAGGTTGCTTCTGAATGTATTTGCAGTTTTAATATAAACACCAGCATTTAAAGATTCTATTGGGTTGAAATTTGTCTAAGAATGGTGGTGTTTCGTTGTGGACCAATTCCAATTAGTCTTTGATAAAGGCTACATCTATAAAAGATTGATGGTGTGAATCATGTTTCTCCTACCTTGCTGAGATGGAATACTGGAGAGTAGAAGACTCATCTACTTCGTTATTCTCGATCTGAGATTAGGAAGAACCTGCATGATGTAATGCTTTTATTTCATCAGTTTTAAAGATAATGAATTGTTGATTTTAGCATTATAAATCTATATTGAATAAGTATTTTTAGACTGACAGAAGTTTACAGAAAAATAGTTAGAGCTACTACTGTGGAAAAGGGCAAAGATTATTAGGTATGTGTGACCAGTCCAACACATACCAGAATGTAAAACGGACGTTAAACGGAACATGATGATGATATTTTGTAACTTTTAGAATAGAAATACGGATTTGTAAAATAGAAGAACTAAATTGAACTTAAATTTACCACCTTCCTATATGTCTTATATGAATTTACTTTCTTTATTAGAGATCATATATCTGTAACATAAACATCACATCTTGTTGAAAATAAAGAGGGAAAAAAAGAGATATTTCTGGTGGGATAATACCTTCACTAGAAAACTCTTTCCCCTTTTTTATAAGATTATTTTCATATTTTGGTTTGTCATTATCATATTTAGTTTGACGTCTGTTTTCCATGCTGGCATGTTTTGGGTATATTTTAGAAATTGACTTGTAAATTATCTCTGGCCAGGTATTTATGTATCCTTCTTTCTCTAAAGTTTATTCTCATCACTTCCTCCCATGTTTTCCTTGCCCTTCCCCCAGTGAACTGAACATGCTTCCTCAACTGTTCTACAGCTATTAACCCAAGAACTCTCATCTTTCAATGTGGTCATACCATCAAAGTCTCTTGTCCTGCACACAGCTCCCTATACTGTTCAGATTTAATCTTCTTTAGTAATCAGATTTTAGCCTGTCTTTAAGACTAATATTACACATCCATCATATTCTCATTATTTCTCTCCATGCAATGCATATCCTCAATCCTTATTGGCCAGATTTCATTTCCATAATCATCACACTGCATACACATGACTGATAAACTCTTCTGTTTGTTGACAGTGGTAACACTTTGTTGGTTAGTCATGGCAGAATTTCCCTGAACTAATTCTATCTACTCCTAATTTTTGCTATCACGCTAGCACCTGCTTTTCCCTGTGTTCTAATAGTCTCACCAAGGAAACCAAATTTCTAAGCTACCTCAATAAAGTTCAAACTCGGCTTCGAAACCTAGTAAGTGATGCCCCTTTCTCTTCCCTGCAACCTCTTTCCCACAGAAAAGACGTTATGGGCCTGTCTCTGCTTTATCGCTATTTTCATGGCAAGTGCTCGTATGAACTCCAATCGATTGTCCCCCTTGCCAAACTTTTACAAAAAACACTCAACTAGCTACAACCACTATATATGATTTTCCACACTCTATCTGTGCCTAAATGTAAATGCAGATTCCATGAACAAAGCTTCTTTACCAGAAATGCCCGCCTTTGAAACACTGTTTCGCTGGCATGCTTCCTGGGTGAATACAACATGGTAGCCTTCAAATCTAATGTAAATAAGTTCCTGTTAAGTCGTCCTCATAAATCAAATTCTACTTAATTTACACCATAAATGATTACTATACCACCACCTTACATTCCTTAACCCTTATCCTCAAGTGGCCTTCGGGCCTTGACTCATCTCCCTTCATAATGACCCCGCTAATTAAGTCCCTGATAGTAGCCCCTGCTTCAAAGTGGCACTGTGCCTTGTTTGGGGTGAAAATTGAATAAAAAAAAGAAAAAAAAAAAAGAAGTGATTTCTCACAAGTAAAAAAAAAAATAGATAAATAACTTTGCTATCAACAGATATTTTCTCTGCACCAGAGTTCTTATCCATCTCCACTGTATTACACTTCTTGCGCATAAATCGGTTATCCTTTCTCAACCTTCCAGTAATTCCACTGCACTTCTTATGTATGCAATGCAATTGTTACAAGATGTGAAGCTTCTAAGCTTCGGCCTTTGTCCCATCGACAAAATGTTGCATCTCTCTGCCTGTTCTATAAGTACTTTAACGATGAATGCTCTGACGAACTGCAAGCACTTGTACCCCCTCGACATAAATACCCCCGACAAGCAGCTAAACCCTACCTCTTCACAGTGGAGATCTCTAGATGTAAAAGAGCCTTTTACTCCTCTAGTTTCTTCCCCAGAAGTGCTAGACTTTGTAATTTCCTTCCGGGTCCCTGCTTCCCCAACTGTACTGACATGCAGAAGTTCAATTGTAACATGAACAGAGATCTTGCTGCCCAACTCCCTACATAGTACCCCTGTAGCTTATGTCCCTGATAGTAGCCCCCTACATCAAAGTGGCATCGTGCCTTGTTTGGGGTGAAAATGTAATAAAAAAAAAAAAGATGTGAAGTGCATTCGACTCACTTTCCATAAAACTGAACCGAGGAACTTTTCTCTTTCTGAGGTATTTCCCACATTACAATCAGCGATCGTCACTTTGGTTTTAGCAACATTCACGCTCAGATCTTTACTTTCCATATAATTTCTCAATGTTATCTACTTACTTTGCCGTTATTATTTTAGAAGTGTAACAAGACAATTGCAGTTACCTCTTCTGCTATCACCTACATATTCTGTTTTTATTTAAGTACTAGCCTGGTCCCTGGCGTTTCCCAAGTGTTTGGAGGTGTGTGTTGTTGAGAAAAAAAAAAAAAGTGGTAGTAGGCAGGCAGGCTCGAACCCAAACAGCGAAGGAGGAAAAGAATGTGAAAAAAAAAAAGTGGTAGTAGGCAGCAGGCAGGCTTGAACCCTTGACGCCAAGGCGGAAAAGAAAGTGAAAGAAAACCTGACATCTTACCCCTACTCCATGACGCTACCGGAAGTTCGGAACATTGAAATTAGTAAAGTCATTCCAACTGATACGATAACTTGTAAAAATGGTGCCGCAAAAAAAAAAAACGACCCTCCCCGTAGAAAACTGCCTAATTGAGGGTGAAGGAATTAATGTTTTTAGCCAATTTTTCGATAGTTGTCATCTGAAGGGTCGAGCTTCAAAACGATACTGATCTCGTGGAAATCTGTCGCCTCTATCAAAGGTTTTAGGCATACATACATACATTTAAACAGACAGGTGAGGGTTATATTATAGATAACTTGCATTTCAAAAACTATTTGCATTAATATTTAATTCTTTTACTTTGTCATTTTTTGTAAGTTTTGGATATTTTACTAATTTTGCCATCACAATTACATAGATACCATTGGTTTTAATTGAAATTCAAAATTTCAATTTTCGTTCTTTTCAAAGAAAAATCGAATATTCTATTTAATTAAACACTTGTATTTCTAATAAGATATATAATTTCTTGAATAAATGCTGAAAATCTCATTAAAATTGGATTATCCTATTATTTTTTTGTGATTAGAAATGCTAAAATTAATTTGTAATTCTAAGTTATCTTCCCTGTTGGAACTCATCAATAAGGGAAACCATATGTATGGAATAAAGGGCATTCGAAATAAAGATAGCTGTTTAACAACATTTGAATGTCATTACATTTTAATAAGATGATGGCAGTGATATCATAGACATAATGTCTGATAAATACAGGGTGTAACGAGAACATTCTAACCCTCGAAAAGACATCATAATTCCATTTCTGTTTGATGAAAACCGGTTTTCTTTTTTTTTTCCCTGATCGTCTACTAGTTGGTCAGTTGTCCACAAATCCTAAGAGTAATAGGAGCCTTCTATCATGTCTGAAAGTGACTCAATGTTAAACGAGCAAGATTAGAGATGCGCCACTGTACAATTCATGCTCTCTACCGATCCAAATTATGACAACAGGACCATAGCTATTACCCTCAAAATACATTGCTGGATTGCCACGAATAATATAGATGTGCCTAGGGTTATGAAAACAAAGTTTTCGGCCATAGTTATGGTCTTTGGTGTGGTTTTAAGTGAAGGCTACATCATACCACAACATGTTCAAAATCGGCTTGAAAGTCAACACCAAAGTGTACTTTTTTTTTTTTTTTACACAGTGGTCACCACTTATCAAGGCCCGGAAGCCACTCAGGGATAAGGGTTATTGCAAGTACAGTACGTTAGTGTGGAGAGTTGATGAAGTGTTTACTTAAGGGGGCGGTTCATTAGGAATTTGTTAACGTTGGACTTGAAGACATCCAGGTTGTAGTCAGGTGGGAAGCAGGCAGACGGAACAGAGTTCCACAGGCGTACAGTTCTAAGAAAGAAGCTTTGTTCATGAAATCCACGTTTTGATTTAGGCACAGATAAAGAGTGGGGGAAATTTTTTACAGTGGAATCAGCTAGACGGGTGTTTTTCGTGAAAGATTGGCGAGGGGGGACCAGAGATTGGAATTCAGACGAGCACCTGCCATGGAAATAACGATAAAACAAGGATAGGCTCACAACGTCTCTTCTGTGGGAGAGAGGTTGCAGGGTAGAGAAAAGGGCATCCCCCACCAAGCCACGAAGTCTATTTTGTACTCTGTCAAGGCAGGATAAGCGTGGTGATTTCCTGGTGAAATCAGGTGACCACCGGCAGACCCTGGGTGTGGTAGACCTAGGCTTGAGAATGAGATTCTAATCATATGGGATCAGATCATTCTTCCAGTATCCATGCAGATATATTATGACCATCAAGGAACCAAGTAATGTACGCTTTGAACCAAAAGTTGTATGTTCTGGAACATCAACAAAGATATTGAGAAAATAATTAAGACATGTGATATTTGTCAGGAATTGCAGAAAATGCAGAATAAGAGTCTAATGCTATATGAGATTCCATACAAGTACAAGGTGCTATTTAACCCATAGCTGAAGGGATAATATATGGGTTCATACCTTTAGTAAATTAGGATACTAGTAAAAATGATGCCGGGGCCTTGACCAAAATCAAACCCGGTATATATCGCCCATAATCTATAACTACTACATCATGCAAATTACAAAAACAAAAAAATAACAAAAAAACTTTCAAAATCAGAACAGAACCTAATTAAGATAGCAGATCATAGACAATAAAAGGCTTGATACGTTATCGATTCAAACTATAATAATAATAATAGATGTTAATGAAATGTATTAACCTATAATTGATCTAACTATATGTTGATTTTGGATTACCATTCAAAATATCCTTTTGTCTCCAGCCAAGGAGTGATATTCGTATGTATCACAAAACAGAGAACCACAGGAAGTCTCAGAGAGAGAGAGAGAGAGAGAGAGAGAGAGAGAGAGAGAGAGTAATCAGTTACAATAGTTCTCACTTCAGCTCAGTGATATTCAAACATTTCGTGAAGGAATAGGTATTTGATCATTGTATCTCATCTCCATGTTTTCCGCAAACATGGCTTAGTGGGGGATGCCCTTTTCTCTACCTTGCAACCTCTCTCCCACAGAAAAGACGTTGCGAGCCTATCCTTGTTTTATCGTTATTTCCATGGCAGGTGCTCGTCTGAACTCCAATCTCTGGTCCCTCCTCGCCAATCTTTCACGAAAAACACCCGTCTAGCTGAATCCACTATGAAAAATTTCCCCCACTCTTTATCTGTGCCTAAATCAAAACGCGGATTCCATGAACAAAGCTTTTTTCTTAAAACTGCATGCCTGTAGAACTCTGTTCCGTCTGCCTGCTTCCCACCGGACCACAACTTGGATGTGTTCAAGTCCAACGTTAACAAATTCCTAATGAACCGCCCCCTTAAGTAAACACTTCATCAACTCTCCACACTAACGTAATATACTTGCAATAACCCTTTTCCCTGAGTGGCTTCCGGGCCTTGATAAGTGGTGATCACTGTGCAAAAAAAAAAAAAAAGCAAATAGCCTCACAGAGCAGTGTGTACGATCAATGAAATCTGACCTTACAAAGGCTCCAGTGAGTAACCTTGAATAAACATGATATTGCTATGCATACAATCCATTCCAATTGACTATGCAATCCCATCATCAGGGGAATTTCTGTACAATAGGAAACTTTAACACACCTGTATGTGAACAGGAAAAACAAACATCAGCTTCACTCAACACACAAAAGATTTCCCTAAGCTGCAAATGCGATATCAAGTTAGGATACTCAATAGAAATGCAACTAATGAACTCCTGCAGTCATCCTGCAAATTTGCCATATTTACTACAATATTTGGATAATTTTTCTGTAGAAATCCATCATAAGTCTTCTCTCAGAACATCTGAGAGAAGACTTATGCAAAACTTAAATAACTTGAAAGTCATACCTACTTGAGAGTCCTCATCCTATTTCAAGGGCGGAGAACATTACTCTCATAGTGTTCCTTATCTTTTGGCTGACAATCATCCCATCAATCATTAACCCTTATCTTCGAGTGGCTCTTAGTCTTAATAACTGATAAAAAAAAAAATCTCATTACTGGAAAGCAGAAACGTAGAACCATCCATCAATAAACTTGTAGTCTGCAGTACCAAGCAATTCTACATGAAGTGCATGATACCAGCACATGCACTGACAATCCAATGAACCGGATCACCGGATCTGGAAATATAATTAGGCTACTCTTCAAATTCACAAAATGTAACCTATGAAACTGGTATGTATAAAAACAGCCTCCATTCAGTCTCGAAAGACAAAGGATACCCCTTGTAAGGGCAGCTGCGTGTATAATTATGTGGCAAGGGTTGCGCAATTTCCAACGATACCTCTCCTGAATCGGCACTGTTTGAGTCCAGTGAGAAGTCCAGGATGACTGGAAACAATGCTGAGATAAGCGGAGAGCACATACAACACCTGGAAGTTACAAATGGTCACCCATCTGGTACTGGCCAGACTCATAGTTGCTTAACTTCAGTGATCTGATGGGAACCGGTGTATCAAACGTGATTATGCCGTATATATAGTCTTACTATAATTGGCTTTGTTTTTAAATTATTTTTTCTTTTCGTGGAAATCGCTTGAAACAAGGCATAAAGCAATTTGATGCAAGGAACTAACAAGAACGAAAGATGAGTGTCGCAAAGATAGATGTCTATTGACTTTAGTCTTGAAAAGATCAAGGCTGTAGGTAGAAGGAAAGCAGTGAGACTAGCAACATCACATCTGTGAGGCAGAGGTTGTAGTGAAGAAGAAAGGGTGGGAGCCAATCAATTCACAGATACGTTTTCTGCAATTTATCAAAAACCTTCAAATGGGATAGAGATTCACCAATCTCAAATACGACAACAATACTCCATACATGGTTTGATAGTAGATTTGTAGAGATAAAGAATGGCCTCAGGTGTGAGAAAGTGTTTCATTTAGAGAGAACCAATCTTATGAGAAGCAGAAAGAGCAAGGGATTTAATATATGAACTCCAAGAATGATTTAATGAGAAAGAAAGGCCAAGAAGTTCTAGAGTCGATTTCTTATTGAGAGCAGAGCTGTCCATAAGAATCTCAGAAAGCAAAGAGACACGCCTACAACTGAAAGACAATAGCTGAGTCTTAACAGGATTAAAGCAAATAAGCCATTTCTTACACCAATCCATAACAAAACTCAGATCAACTTCTTCATTAAGTTTTTACAGAAAGGGATGTGATTCTATAGCCTAAGTTATCTCTCCTTATTATAACTCACCAAATATATAGGAAACCATATATATCTTGGATATAAGGATTTTGAAATAAACATGGCCATTTGACCACATGAATGTCATTATGTCTTTGTGTATTTATCTTTTTTACACAAAACATAGCAGGTTCAGTTACAAAGAATACTATCATAGATTGAATAGAGAATGGGTCTCTATGTTAATACTTAGAAATAAGATAAAACAAGTCAACATTGCAAATCACATAATTTGATGTTAAAAGAATTTCAATGGACAGGTAAACCATGCATAAACATAGAACAGCGTTTGTTAAGAGAAAATGCAATGTATACCATATAAAAATATATTTTTTATCTGTTTAGCAGTTAACAGAATCTTTTAATTGTGCATTTCTGTCGGCAGTATACATACATATATGTGAATTCAGGATGATTTCAGTCAACTGTAAACAGTAAAATATTTTTAAAAAATAGTTTAAAAAATATTTTTCACTGTGAATCTTAGTATCAAAAACAATTGATAATCATCATAGATGATAAAATATTGAATTATTGAAAACAATCATGAATGCATAAATAACATAAAAAAATGCTCCCCTTTTAAAAGTCTTTAATCTTGATATTATTTGGATTTTTCAGACTACTGTTCTCATATTGAGCCTCATTTTCGTGTTTTAGTCAATGTAACCTCCGACCTTGTTCAGGTGTATCTTATCGAACTTGGAAATGTTTCTCCTGAACTCGAGAATGTGGACTGAGAATCAAACCTTCAAACATTCAAGAAAATATTAGTTTCACAATTGATTTTTCCAGGTACTCTAACTACTGTGTCACAGGTGTGCAAGTCATGGCTGATGGAATGAGAATATGCTACTCTTGTAAAATAAATAAAGGATTCCAGTTGAAATTCTGTTCAAATTCCCGAGTTCGATAGAAACATTCCCGAGTTTAACAAGATACACCTGACCAAGGTCAGAGGTTACATCGACTGAAACGTTATGAAAATGACACTCAAGATGAGAACAGTAGTTTGAAAAATCCAAATAATACAAATAACCAATTCTCATCTCAAAAATATCAGAAACGTCTTTAATTTTTTTTTTCTTTTATGAATTTTTTGTATTAAATAAATGTTTAGTTTTCCTCAGATGACTTAATTGAATGAATTTTCTGTCCATTTTAATCCATTTTGAGCAAATGATGATTAGAATTCGGATGATCCTAGCAGAATGAGATCAACAGGTCGAATTCAGTAAGAAATGTTGACGGCAAATTCCATCTGCAAATATTCCTGACATGTCTGCTATCTGCAAAAAGAATGGAAAAGATTTGTATGCAAACGTTCTCATATTATCTTCACATAGGTAAACACCAGTTTTATACAATTTCATAATTGAAATGATACTATAAAAAATAAAAATTATGAACATTACATTAAAAATAAAATGTTAATGACCTCTGGTCATCCTATCCAGATTTTAATTTTCTGACATTTAATAGAAAGTGTTAATCTCTAATGCAATTAAATAATATTTATATATACCAACAAAAATGTTCTGCCTTAGTTATCTCCCCTATTGTAATTCACCAATAAAGGAAACCATATATGGGAATTAGAAATAAACATGGTCGCTTGGCCACACTCGAATCTGATTATGTCTTTATGTATTTATTATTTGTACACAAAACATAACAATATATGCATACTGTTCTAAAAAAAAAAAAAGAAAAGAACTCTTTAACTTTTGCTTATGGTCTCTGGAAGTGAGTAACTTCCCTTGAGTTTTGTTTCTTTTCTTAAATCAACTCCAGTACTCGTAGTAACTCGTCCCTGGGTAGTTCTTAGCAAAAATAAAGCTTCTTTCAAGCATCTTCAGACTTGAGCTTTTTCATTACACATATATTTCAATTCATGAATTAGGATTTCAGGATTCAGCTCTAAACAGTAAAATATAAAAAGGAATAGTTTAAAAAATATTATTTTACTGTGAATTTGAGTATCAAAAACAATTGATAATCATAATAAAACTAATAATAAAACTTGAATTATCGAATACAATCATGAATACAGTAATAGCAAGTGGGAATCTCGAATGGAACTAAATAATACAGGTTGTCTCAAAAGTGGGTTTTTTTTTTTACACAGGCATCACCACATTATCAAGGCCAAGAGGCCACTCAAGGATAAGGGTTACAGAGTGTACAGTAGAAATTGGACAATATAGTAATCATTAGTAATGAAAATTCGGCAAATTTGTAAACTTAAGTGGAACGGCTCATCAAGAACGTGTTTCCGTTGGACTTGACGACAACCATATTGTAGTCAGCCGGAAAGCAGGAAAACGGAAGACAATTCCACAGGCGTGCAGTTCTAAGAAAGAAGCTTTGTTCATGGAATCTACGTTTAGGTTTAGGCACAGATAAAGAGTGGGGGGAATTATTAATAGTGTTTTCAGCTAGACGAGTGTTTCTTGTCAAATTTTGGCGAGGGGGGACCATAGACTGAAGCTCAGTCGAACACTTTCCATGAAAATAACGATACATCAGAGACAACCTGACAACATCTCTTCTGTGAGATAGAAGTTGCAGGGAAGAGAAAAGGACATCTCCTACGAGGCTACAAAGTCTATTTTGAACTCTATCAAGGCAGGACAAGTCCTTTCTAGCAGCTCCTGCCCAGATGTGGCAACAGTATTCCATCCTTGGACGTACCTGGCTCTTATATAGATAGAGAATTGCATCAGCAGTGAGATATCTACTGGATCGATAGAAAGATCCCACCATTTTTCCAGCAGCCTTGGCAACAGATTTGATGTACGTGTTCCATTTAAGATCAGGAGTAATGGTCAAGCCCAGAAGCTTGTCAAAACATGAGGCCTCCTGAAGACGAGAGCCATTCATTTCAATTGATGCCAGATGTGGATCGGAATGTTGATGATGTAAAGAGAGAAGCTTGGTTTTAGATGCATTAAAAGTAACCAGCCACTCCTTTCCCCATTGTACCACATGCTCAATATACTCACACTTTAACTATTATCAGCATTGATAGAACAATTATGGTCATCGATTTGAACATTTGCAAAAAATTTTATTTATTTATTTATTTGCAGACTGTTATCCTCATCTTTATAATTGTTGTTTCACATTTTGGTCAACTATTTCTTTGGCTTAACCGCAATGAGATAGGAATGCTGAGTCTCTTAACTGTATCTTCAGTAATTACTGCCTTCCATGGTTGTTGTTGTCTCACCACGTTTTGGCCAACTAATCCTCTAGCCAGCTTTGGGTAGGATTGAAACCGCGATCTTTAAACAATGATCACCTAGAACTGTAGAGATTCAATGCCTCTATCCACTGCATCACAGACCCCCGAAGGTAGTAGTTTCAATCCTACCCAAAGTTGGCCAGAGGATTAGTTGGCCAAAATGTGGTAAGACCGCAACAACTAAGGATATAGTTAAGAGATTCAGCATTACTATTCAGTCATGGTTAACCACCTGATGAAGGCCAGAGGAAAAGTTGGCCGAAGCATCATGAAACAACAACTATGAAGATGAGGATAACAGTTCGCAAATAAATAAATGAATATGCAAATTACTCATCTCAAAAGATTTCAATAATAAATAAACATGATTCTTCGATTACATTTGTCCTTTGCTTCTGAAGCTATTCCATTTTACTTCATGTTCATGTATAAAGTTTTTATTGTCATTCAAAGTGGGAGTCCATTTTTACATTTATTTTGAGACACCCTGTATTTATATATGCTAACAAAATTATCTTACCCGAGGAAACATTTTTATTAGCCTACAAGGAGAGTGACATGAGAGTGACATGAGAGTGATATGAGAGTGATATGAGAGTGATATGAGAGTGATATGAGAGTGACATGAGAGTGATATGAGAGTGATATGAGAGTGACATGAGAGTGATATGAGAGTGATATGAGAGTGATATGAGAGTGACATGAGAGTGACATGAGAGTGACATGAGAGTGACATGAGAGTGACATGAGAGTGATATGAGAGTGATATGAGAGTGACATGAGAGTGATATGAGAGTGATATGAGAGTGATATGAGAGTGACATGAGAGTGACATGAGAGTGACATGAGAGTGACATGAGAGTGATATGAGAGTGATATGAGAGTGACATGAGAGTGATATGAGAGTGACATGAGAGTGACATGAGAGTGATATGAGAGTGATATGAGAGTGATATGAGAGTGACATGAGAGTGATATGAGAGTGATATGAGAGTGACATGAGAGTGATATGAGAGTGACATGAGAGTGATATGAGAGTGATATGAGAGTGATATGAGAGTGATATGAGAGTGATATGAGAGTGACATGAGAGTGATATGAGAGTGATATGAGAGTGACATGAGAGTGATATGAGAGTGATATGAGAGTGATATGAGAGTGACATGAGAGTGACATGAGAGTGACATGAGAGTGACATGAGAGTGATATGAGAGTGATATGAGAGTGATATGAGAGTGATATGAGAGTGATATGAGAGTGATATGAGAGTGACATGAGAGTGACATGAGAGTGACATGAGAGTGATATGAGAGTGATATGAGAGTGACATGAGAGTGATATGAGAGTGACATGAGAGTGATATGAGAGTGATATGAGAGTGATATGAGAGTGACATGAGAGTGATATGAGAGTGATATGAGAGTGATATGAGAGTGACATGAGAGTGATAGAGTGATATGAGAGTGACATGAGAGTGATATGAGAGTGATATGAGAGTGATATGAGAGTGACATGAGAGTGATATGAGAGTGATATGAGAGTGATATGAGAGTGATATGAGAGTGATATGAGAGTGATATGAGAGTGACATGAGAGTGATATGAGAGTGATATGAGAGTGATATGAGAGTGACATGAGAGTGATATGAGAGTGACATGAGAGTGATATGAGAGTGATATGAGAGTGATGTGAGAGTGATATGAGAGTGATATGAGAGTGATATGAGAGTGATATGAGAGTGACATGAGAGTGATATGAGAGTGATATGAGAGTGATATACTACACTACTCCCCTCCCAAAGGAGTATGTAATGCCTGAGGATCGTCTCATAGCAACAAAACAGATGCTTGCCTCCTCTCAAAAGGAGAAGATAATGCCTGGATAATATCATAATCACAGATATATACAGTACCCACCACACGAAAAGGAGGTGGTAATGCTTCAGAGGATGGTATCATGATTACTGAACATACACTACAACCACTTTTGAAGCAGAAGGTAATGCCTGAAAGGGCAATCTCATAACTACAAAACAAATACTACACTATCCCTCCCAAGGAAGAGGTAATAATTATGGGGGTTGTCTCATGACAATAGAACAGATACTACACTATATCTCATCACAAGGAAGTTGTAATACCAAAGAGGATGATATTATGATGAAAACTATATACTACACTAACAGAGTACCCGGCGTTACCCAGTCGTAAAATATGCGTAAATATATTTTAATTTATGCCAGTTTCAAAGTCAATTCTCAATTGCTTATTATATTGTACCCAATATATAGTACTGATTTCAAAAGTAAAAAAAAGAATACTATAAGTCGACTTATGCCTGCCAAGTTGCAAATTTTTTTCAATTTTGACACCTTAGCAGCTATTTTTACCCATAAAAGAACAGTCAACAAAAATGCAATCATTTGACTCGCCTCACGCTGCTCTATGATCTTGTGTTACAGTTTGAAAAAATGGAGACTTGCGTTACAGTTTGAAAAAATGGAGACAGACAAACACACACATACAGAGTCATAGTTAGTATTATATATTAGATTGCCAACCTTGAAAGGAGGCAAATAGGGAGTGAAAGTTCTTTGTGAAAATTCACATACCTCTGATTTTTTTTATTATTGTTTTATTTTAGTAATAGGTACTAAATATCAGTATTCCTCAAATTTCAGTTTCTCTGGTGTATTTTAAAGGATTTTTAGAGTGCATAATAAGGAGGCAACCTTCTATTTAAAAATTAAAATATTTCAGGTTTGTATAAGTTTGATCCATAGTTATTAGACACTAATCACCCAAAATTTACTGAATTTTAATTCCTTGTTAAAGCTTAAATTTTATTATAAATTTTATTATAAATTTTATTATAATAGACATTTTCAAGAATCAAAATTATAGGATTAATTATGTGTCCTATAGATCGTTTCTGATTCTAGGGTGCTGTAAGTAGGAATTTAAGCTGACATGTTCAGGATGTTTGTCACAGGCAGAAAGTCTCCATTGACACGTGGTATATG
>NC_136492.1:102355008-102460008 GCF_053919585.1 Euprymna scolopes
ACTAAACTACTACCGTACATTCATTAACCCTTATCCTCGAGTGGTCTTCGGGCCTTCGTAAGTGGTAACTCCCTTGTAAAAAAAAAAAAGAAGTAAACTGTGACTAAATATTTTTTTTAAATTATGTGCTCTCTCTTCAAGCCATCCAGTACATCCCCTGGGTTACAGATGAGAGCACCTGCTTTATCAATAGAGGGTAGCTTTTATTAAAAAATGAAAAGCCATTGACAGTGAAGAACTCATGTATATATAAATATAAAGAAAAAGAAAAACAAATACTAGCAAACCTGCACCTCGGAGTAGAAGGGCCCTTCAACTCGTTTATACACCAAATGGAAAAAAGCAAACAATGCCGATTTTGAACGTGACATGCCAGCCATGACAGAAGACAACCAGGGTTAGGGTTAGGGTTAGAGATACTGACCCCTTATTTCCATCATTTATAGCAGAAAAAAATAAGAAAATAAGAAGCTTCAAAGTTTGAAATGTGGAGCAAAGCAGCAAATCAAATTCTAACCGAGAAAATAAAAGAAACTGACCTTCCTGAAGAGAAAAGCACACTGATTGCCCAACTAAGATCTCTGGTTTTCCAGATGGGAATATATATGACAGAAGAAGAGATCACTCTCATAAGAAATGCTGCCCCAAAGGAGGCAGAAAATGACTACCTTTCTATCAAGGAAGAAATTATATTGAGACAAGAGATGGGAGAGGGAAGAAAAGTGGACATTGTTGTATGATATAGAGTATGCTCAAACAAAATATGCCAAGCAAAAACAAAGGACAGAGACCTGGAGAGAAATATTCTTCCACTTCTATCTAGGCAAAAGAAATATTCCCATCCCCACCCAAATAACCTGTCAACGATACAACAGTCTGAAGGTTTTTAATGAGGCTGAGGTGAGATACAAAAGAAAGTATTAGTTCTCGTTAAAAAAAAATACATACTTTTCATCCCCAGCACGTAACAGTGTAAAAAGCCATAACAGTTCGTTATTGAACCTTGGTTCTTCCTTGCCACTATCGACATGTACACAGCTGGCAACATTTGTATAGGCATCACTACATCAGGAATTGTTGGAAATGAATGATGAGCAGTTGGCCTATGAAGAACTATGTAAGACTATTGAGGTGGTCATATGATGGGGATGGAGGAAAGACCTAAGCTGCCAAAAGTACAAACTATGAAAGCTACTAGGGCAGCAATAAAAAGGGTTAATGTTGCTCTCCAGAGACTTGACCCACATATTGCATCCTTCATGGAATTGAACCAGATCTCATATGCTGCAAGACTTTATATTGTTCGAAAAAAATCCCTAATTTCCCAAAAGCAAAAGCAATGGGAGTTCAAAGCAAAAGACAAAACACGACACTAAAAATGGAAGCTCTAAAATCTGCTGAACTTTTACAGAAAGGAATTGTCTCAGATCAAACAATTCCTTACAGTGCATGGACGACTGAAGAACATCATCTGCAAACTCAAGGTCAAATATGGGACAGAAATAAGGAAGCTGAAGAACAAAGAACTTGAGAGCAGAATCCCAGCACTTGCCAAAAGAATCTTTAAAAAATAAGAAAAAGAATAGGGCGAAAATTGAAAATAAACTTTTTAAACAACATGCACAACTATTCTATTAAAGCTTAACAGACAAAATGACGACAGAAAAGCCGCTTGAAAAGCAAGAGCTGGAGGATTATTCTAGGCGACTGTTTGAAAATGAAGTTATCCACTATGAAGAGGCAAATGATCCAAGAAAACAATGAAAACAAACCATAAATGCCAGAGGGAGATACAACAGCTAGCATGATAAAACAAAAACTGAATGCGTTCCAGAATTATAAAAAAATCCTGGCACAGACAACCTACACAATTTCTGGTTTAAGCAACAAACAGTACTTCATAATAATGATAACAATTGCTTCACCAGACTATTGAGGGATGAAAAGGTAACACCAGCAGTTAATACAACTCTCATACTTAAAACGCGTGAAACACAATACCCTAGTAAGTACAAACAATCTGCTTTCTCACAACTATCTATAAGCTCTTCACTGGCTTAGTTGTTGAATAATAAGACCATCTTTCAAGACTGTCAGAAGAGCTAGAAATACCTAAGTATGGCTTGAATTGATTATCAGAAAAGCATATGATAGTGTGCCCCACACGTGGCTACTGTGGTGCTTGGATTTCTATTCAGTTACCAAAGACACCTTGCTTGTATATATAAAAATGTGGCAAATAGCCATGGCATTAAGTCATACTAATGGAACTGTAACAATCTTTAACGTCAAGATCAGAAGAGAAATCTTCCCAAGGGATAGCCTATCTTCTTTCTCTTTTTGCCTGGCAATAGATCCATTAAGCAAACTACTAAATAAAAGCTGGTGTGCCTACAATATGAACCAGGGCTCCCAACAAGATCCAAACGAAAGAGTCAGCTACCTACTCTTCATGGATGTCCTAAAGTTATATACCAGCTCAGATGTTTACTTCAGTTGACTCTTGCAGGTCGTACATAACTTCTCCAGCCATATTAGAATGAAGTGTGGTTTGGACAAATGTGCCAAGTGCTCCACCAGAGCTTGGAAAAAGCTCCAAGTGGAAAGCATACAGCTTGATGAAGATACTTATATCAAGGACTTAGGAAAGCAAGAAAAATACAAATACCTTGGCATGGAAAAGAACGATTCTATTCAGCATGCCAAGATGAGAGAAAAAATTGGTAGTGAATATATATACTGTGTAAAGAAAGTTTATAAAACAGAACTTATAAACAAAAACAAGCTAACTGCCATTAACCAAGTAGCCATGCCAGTGATAACACGCGGTTTTGGCATTGTTGATTAGTCACAAAGGGAGATAAACAGATTAAACACTAAAACGCAGAAAATGTTGACACTGTACAGTAGGTACCTCCAACATCTGCCGCAGTTTTAACTCCTCTGTATGTAACGCGATGTAATTGTAATTTAATTTAATATAACCCTAACTTTTTTACCATTTAAAAGAAAAAGCTTCAAATAAGCTGCTATTTTTTAAAAAGTTTTTACAGCATACAAAAATAATGAAAATGCGAGACAAAAATCGTGTTTACGTTATCGACGCTTTAAAACAATGTTCCTATGTAGTGACGTTTTTTTAACCCATAGATACACTCATGTTTTAAAAATTCAGCAAAAATCAAATAATAGTCATATTTCCTGAAATTTCGATATTTATTCATTATTAAATAAACTTATGTAATAAAAGTAGGTTTTGTTGAATATATTAGAGGAAATATATATATTTTAGGTGTTCTACCCCGCCCCTATATTTCATGTTACAAAAACTAAAAAAAAAAAAAAAATATAGGTCGATAAAAATTTCAACATTTTTTAAAGCTGAAAAAATCAAATAATTAAAAAATAGTTATTTTTATATAGACATAAAATCCTGTTATTTTTTTTCACTTACCTTAAAGTTGTAAATAAAATTGGACATAAAATCAATATTATAATGTTAAAAAAAAAATAAAATAAAAAATTTCTCTTGATTATTTTTCTCGGTAATATAATTATTTGAATTACAACAAAAAAGACAGAATTCTAAAAAATAATTATTTTTAAAAAGCTTTAAATGATATTAAATTCAAATATTACGCGATATCAAGTTCAAACAGATTTTTTTTATATAACAGGTTTCCAATAATAAAAAAAATATATTCATATCATAGAATATATGACTCTTGAGATAATAAAAATTACAAAAGCAAAATCGACTAAAAAAAAAAATTCATTGGAATTTGATTATTTAAATTACAGAGGTGATAATCAAAATTTGCGTTTTTTTCCCCAACAAAGTATGGAGATCTGTAGCGACATTATGTTTAGATACATGTACCAACAGAACAAAACAGTCTCAATACAGCTGCAATGAAGAACAATGACAGCATCAATGCGTTTCGCACTGCACTCGAAAATAAGCTGAGAGATTCTGCACCAGGGGAAACAGTGAACCTGGATAAATCCTGGGAAATCCTGCAAACTGCGATGCATGATGCTGCAGTCACATCCTTTGGAACCAAGCAGCCGCCTTACAAATACTGGATGGCTGAGAATGCAGAAATCTTAAAACTTCTACTACTGTCCAAAAACGATGCTCACAAGAACTATGTGAGAAGGCCGACACGCAGCACCCTGCCCAAGCTGAAAGAGGCACACAGTCAATTCCAGAAAGCTGCTCAGCATTGTGCAAACAACTACTGGAACAACCTGTGCAACGAAATCCAGACTACTGCTGACTGCAGTAAACTATGTGTGATGTACTGTGGACTCCGCAAGGTAACTGGACCAAGCGCAAAGAAAGTTTGCCCTTTAAAATCTACTACAGGGGAGCTCATCACTGATCCTATGAAGCAGCTTGAACACTGGGTGGAGCACTACTCTGTACTATATGGTGAACCACGCAACATCACAGTCACAGCTTTAAATTCCACTCTGAACTTCAACACCCTAGTCGAACTGGACAACATTCCATCTGTCAGAACTCGAAGTAGCTTTCCAACACACGAATGTAGGGAAGGCCCCAGGTACCGATGCGATTCCAGCAGACCTGCTCAAGTGCAATAAGTTCCTGCTCCTGCACTTGTACGACCTCCTCTGCACCAGTTGGCGCAATGGAAAATTTCCAACAGCTATGAAAGATGCTAAAATTGTCACTTTATTCAAGAAAGGAGATAAAGGAGATTGCAATAACTACCGTGGTATATCTTTACTCAGTGTCACTGGCAAAGTCTTTGCCAGAGTGCTCCTTCCAAGGCTCCAACAGATTGCAAATCGCGTTTATCCAGAATCGCAATGCGGCTTCCGCAGCGGGCGCTCAACCACGGAGATGATATTTTCAATGCGTCAAATCCAGGAAAAATGCAGAGAACAACGTAGACCTCTCCATATTGCATTTGCGGACCTTACAAAAGCTTTTGACATGGTGAGTAGAGATGCCATCCTACAAAAGTTGGGCTGTCCACCAACTCTTCTTAGTTTGATAAGATCGCTCCATGACAACATGACAGCCCCAGTCTTCTTCGAGGGTGACATGTCTGACAACTTCCCCATGTACAGTGGAGTCAAGCAAGGTTGTGTGTTGGCTCCCACACTGTTTGGCATCTTCTTCTCAGTTCTTCTGCACCACTTTTGGAAATCACGAGAACGAAGACAGTGTGTTCCTTCATACTCGTTCTGATGGAGAACTTTTTAACTTGGCTCACCTACGCGCCAAAACCAAGATTTGAAAAGTCCTAATACTTTAGCTGCTGTTTGCAGATTATGCTGCATTGGTCTCGCACTCCGCAAGTGGACTTCAGCGGCTGCTTGACAAATTGAGCACTGCTTGTGCAGAGTTCGCACTGGTAATCAGTGTGAAGAAGACAGTTGTGATGCATCAGGGTGACGCATCAATCAATGGTTACGAACTAGTGATTTCGAGAACTTTGCATATCTTGGATCCAACATCAACAAGGGAGTATCCATTGAATAGGATATACAAACGCACATAGGTAGAACAGCATCTTCTTTCAACCTACTACGTGAAAGAGCATGGTTCAATAAATACCTCACTTCTCACACAAAATGCCGCATCTACAAATGCTGTGTTATGAGTACCCTACTGTATGGAACAGTGACTTGAACCACGTATGCTCGTCACGAGAAAAGACTGAACGTCTACCATTTTTGATGCTTGCGACATATCATGAGCATCAATTGGTGGGATAGAATCACCAACGAAGAGGTACTAAGACGTGCCGGCAGCTGCTCCTTGTTCCAGACATTCAAGATCCGACGATCGAGTTGGCTTGGACATCTTCACAGAATGCCCGATGGCGTCTCCCTAAGAATATCCAATACAGCGAACTGGTAAATGGAACAAGAAGCTGCGGTCGCCCGGTGCTGTGCTTTAAAGACGTGGCCAAATTGGATCTGGTTGCTCTTGGCATCGATGTGAATGTGTGGGAGAAGCTAGCTGAAGATAGACCAGCATGGAGGCGTGCCTGGAGTAAGGGTGGTGAAGGACTTGAGAACCTTTGATTTGAGACGCTGGCACAGAAAAGCCAAAACTAGTGACTACTGTTGCTTGCATTAATCTTTCGTAGATTGCTTGCCATTATTATTTATTATCATCAACAGAACAGGTTAAGATTAATTTTATCGTCTGTGTAGTTCGTTATTAAAAATCTATTTCTTTTATAAAAGGTGAGTCTTATATCGATTTTTTTCCATTTTTTGATTGTACATTTTATTTATTCATAAATTTCTGCATAAATGATTTGCCATAGAAATTGACCCAAACTATAGTAAACACACAAAATGATGACGTCACTACTTTATGTGCATAATGATGACGTTCTACACAACGGATTGGAGGTGCCTACTGTACAGAATAACATAGAGAAACCAGTGTCTGCTTTAGCTATATCTGTCCAGAGGAGTAGGAAGTATGCGTCTCTTAGAAATTGACCATTAGCATCGTGCCACTATTCTGAGCACCAGGCAATATCTGATGAGCTCCCAAAATCTAAACCTCAAAGAGTTTTACAAAATAATTGATAAGAACTTTCCCCCAGACAATAGATTAAGTAAAATAATTAATAAGAACACAGTAAAGCTTTCATTCTCAACCGCTGCAAATCTAAATAAAACTATAAGTTCAAATAATGGTCAAATTAATAAAATAGTGAATAATAATAAAATTAAACCAGGTGAATTAAATATTGAGTAAAAATGTAACTGTAGAATACCTAACGAATGTCCATTGGAGGGAAGTTGCTTAATTTCTGAAATTGTTAACAAATGTGAAGTTAAGGTGAATAATAGTAAAAAAAATATATACTTAGGGGGATCTGAATTTAATTTTAATGATAGATATCGAAACACTATTGCATCATTTAACATTGGACCAGAAAATAAACCAAATCGGAATGAGGATAACGGTAGAAATAATGATAGAATAAAAATAAGTATTAAAAATAAGAAGAGAAATATAACTGCATTAGGTGATTGGGTTAGGGAATTACATAAGAATAAAAAAATTTTTTGAATTATAATGATAGATAAAGCAAGAAAGTATAAACCGAGTAGATCAAAAAGATGTAGTCTGCGTTTACTTGAAGCATACTATATAGTGAATTCTAAAGAGGAAATTGTAAACAAAAGTTAGATGTTATACAAAGCTGTCTTTATAGAAATAAATTCTTGTTATCACGCCTAAAACCTGATTAAAATAAATTTGGACAAGGAAAGATTTACTGAAGATGTTGAGGGTAAAATGTAAGTGTGGAAAGAGAATGCTTAAATTTAATACTAAGATTTTAAAATGCTGTAATAAATAAATTATTAGATCATCAACTTAACATATAGAAGCGAAAATGATTATAATCTAAATATGAGAAATAGAAGTAACAATAACACGAAGATTAGGATCGATTAAAATAAATTTAATCATAACATAAAGTGGAAGAAAGCTAAGTGAGAAATTGAACTCAGATTGTTATAAATAGGATACTGTTGGAATTATAAGTTTAAAATAAAACAAAGGTGATTAATAAATACTAAAGTCTAAATATTAAAATATTATGCATGGAATTTCGATAAATTGATAAATTGGTAAAAATTGAATAAATACAGTCATCTCCTTTTGAACGTAAAGATTTTACGGATAATAAGAAAGAGGAAGATAATAAATTAAAATAAAATACTTGGATAATGATAAGAATTGACAAGATAAATTTAAAATTTAGATTGTTGGCATAATCAGTATCGGATGAAGATGAATTTTAATCAATAATATTTAAAATAACCTTTTAATCACGGTTCCTTCTTAAGAAATAAAATATTAAGTATGAATTAATAAGTAGATCGTAAAATGTGAACAAAGTTTGTACGAAACTATCGTGGATTGTGGAAGAAATAATCGAGCATATAAGTAAAAACTAGAATTTAAAGGGGTGGATTGGTATTTGGGAATAAATCAATTAAATAAATTGGGAAAGAAAAATAATTATTGAAATAAAAAAAACATACAAAAGATTAGATTCATATTAAAACAGGTAATTGGTTGAAATATCATTTAAAAAGTAGAAATACGAAAATGGGGCGATTACTAAACATTAAGGCTATCGAAAAATAAAAACCAAAAAGAAAATATAAGGCTGGTGTGTAGGTAGGTCCAACTGCTTGTTCTCTAAAAATAGAGATTATGAATGTATTCATATATGTATAAATAATGTATTTGCCCATCTAAAGAGCAGCTGTTTTGGAATATTTTTAAATGATATAATATTTAAAATAGTCCAAACAGTTATGAAATAGTTGTAACACATAAGAAAATACACAATAAGTTGTTCTCATTTTATATTTTGTTGTGTTGATCATTGTGAATATATATATATATATATATATATATATATATATATATATATATATATATATATATATATATATATATATATATATATATCCTAGCAGAAGTACCCGTCGTTGACTGGGTTCAAAAACAGCCTACAGAAAATGGACTGTGATTGATGAAAGTATGATAGGTTATGAAAAGGAGGGGGTTGTAAAGAGATAGGTTTTGATACTCAAAAATTTTACCCTAAGCAAAATATGATGAAAGTAAAGATAATTTTCGCGAAAATATATTTTTTTTATATCAACTTTGTTTCCATTCTTAGCCAAGAGTGACCAACAAAATGATGTTTCCTTACAAAGAGAAAACGTTATATATATAATAATATAAATATACAAGAAATAAATGTTACCATAGTCAATAAAAGTTACTTTTATGGTAGAAAAGTTCATTGGTTTGTATTTTTAAGTAGCTTGTAAAAAAAATCTTCTTTTTTTTATTCACAAACCGGTTAAAAAAAATCAAAATGGCAGTGACTTTGAAATGGAGAGCCCTGTTTTCAATTTGAAGGAGGGGCACCTGAGCATTCTGTGTTAAGAGTTCCGTCAACGTAAGGAATATTTATAAACATATTTTAATGTTTTCCGTTATTTTGTGCTTAAGGAATATTCGATTAATGCATGTGTAGTTTATATAAAAATTCATTTAAGTAGTTATCGCCTCAAATTTCGTTTTAATTTTGGTTCGCTGAAATTATTTCAAGTAAAGCGCATTAAAAACTATTTCAAAACAAAATAAAACATGAATTGAACTTTTATTGACTATGGTAACATTTATTTCTTGTATATTTATTTTTTCGGGTAGTCGTTTGTTGGCTTTTATGCTAAACACTCTTACTAAATAATATCGACGAAATATCGAAAAAAAAAAAAAGAAACAAAAATAGTTTTGAAAAATAATGAAGCTTTACTTACTTTAGTAAAATAATCCGAAACAGCAAAATGGGATATTAAAAAAGTAAACACGTAATTACTTTAGTTTTTAAAGCAAAGAATCGATAAAAATATGAATAAGAAGAAAATGGCGCCCTTTTCAATCAGAACAGCTTTGTTTCAGTTTTACAGTATTGAACGGTGTAGTATTGCGCTGTCTGATTCAGGGTTGTACTATTGTAATGTAAAGAACACGCAGAAAGGGTTGTAATCAACTGAATTCCTTCTAGTACACTGACAAAAAAGTTTAAACAGATATATAAATAAAAAAAAAGCTTATGTAAATGTTTTTAAAAAGACACATAATCACGTGAGCAAGATTTTTTCCTTTTTTGACACGATAACAAGTAACATTCTTATTTTTTATTATTTATCTATTTTCGAAAGAGTGCTACGTGCAAGCGGAGAAAGAAAAACACAGAGTTATGCAAAATTTGTGTCGAGAATTGTCTAAAGTTCCGCCCTTTTTTTTTGGGGTTTTCACTTTAATAAGAACGTGAATTTATGAGGTGAATTTATTCGACACAATATGATTCAACTCAAAAAAATAAATAAAAGCTAACGTGAATTAAGATTAAATTTAAGGTGTTATTGTGGACCCTCACCCCTTTTAAAAAACCTTGTTAATCTTTGTGACATATTTACATTCTATGGAGGTCAGGCGCGAACGAACACCCAATAATTTTATTATACCACATTTCTTCAAACTGAAACATAATTATCAAAGTATACTTACACAAATAGATATGAAAAGTCTTTGTTAAAGTTTGTGCCATATTTCCATGCGAACGCAGCTCCCAAAATTTTATTATACCATCCCTATTTAAGTTGAAACATACTTATCAAAGTATTCTTATGTACATTTATATCAAAAACCCTTGTAAACATTTTTTTTTCATTTTTTATTTCCATACTTTGGGGGCCAGGCGCGAACGCAGACCCCACAATTTTTATGAACCACTGTTCTGCCAGATCAATAATACCCATTCCTGATCCTCGATGCATCTTCTATCATTATATGTAATCAGTTTTTTTAAAATAGTCAACCATATAGGAGCCTATTCGTGACCACACATACATGTTCAGCTTTATATATATATATATATATATATATATATATATATATATATATATATATATATATATATATATATATATAATTGAATATTGTGGAAATAATATTCCAAAGTGACAGAAAATCAAAAAACAAAATTATTTGTATATTCATGAACGTTTCTTCTTTATTTAAAGACTTCTCCAAGGAAGTGTTGAAATATAAATGTATATATGTGTATGTATATATATATATATATATATGTCGCAGAATAGATCTTGTAGTTTTATTAATAAATTTGCTTATATATATTATCAATATTTTTTTATTTTTTATTTTATTTTTTATATATATTAGTATAAGTATTAACCGTATTGTTCATCATTTTGTTATTGGGGAAGTGGTATTTTCCACTGGGGAGCCATGTATTTCACAGCTGTCCCTGTTTTTAAATCTCTGAACAGCTACATGGTAGACAGTTGAGGATCCCCGTTTTTATATTTAAAAAAAATTATAGGTAAGGTTTTCTTTTCTTTTTTTTCTTTTTTTCTGTTTTCTTGTTTTATCTTTCTGTAGTTGAATTCTCTTTTATAATTGTAGACTTTGGAGAAGTCAGCTTATGCAAGTTCTAAGTCTATTTCTATTAACAAAATTAGTTAATGTTTTCCTTTTTGTCTTTTTTTTTATCATTATATAATTGAATTTTATTTTATAATTGTAAACTTTTTAGACGTCAGATTATGTAGGTGCTAAGTCTGCGATAGATTAAATTTAGTTTATTTCCGGGAATTTAAACTGCATTCTTTATTTTTATTATTACATATTTTAATCAAAGGTTCTTTAGACAATATATATATATATATATATATATATATATATATATATATATATATATATATATATATAGTAGCTTCCTTCAGTCTTGACAGACTATGGCTATCCACTGTGAGTGAAATTTTTGTCGCAAGAGTTGCACAATCTCGAACCACACCTCTCCTGGGTCAACATTGTCAAATACCAGTGGCAAGTGGAGGTTCAAGACGATTGGAAACAATGCCGAGATAAGCGGAAAGCATATACGATGCCTAGAATTCCCAAATAGTCACCCATTTAGTACTAGCCAAATCTGTATGTGCAAGCATGTGTGTTTGTATATCGACACACACACACACATACACACACGCACACACACATACACACACACACACACATACACACACACATATATATATATATATATATATATATATATATATATATATATATATATATATATATATATGCATAGAAACTAAAGATAAACAGACAAGTTTAGACACAAGGCCTGTTGTTAATATGCAGAAAATCCAGCTCTCCAAAAAAGAGGCACTCTGGATTGAGATAAGAAATATATACTGCCTCAAAGAACAGATAGTACACTTTTCCCGTCACAGAAGAACTACAAAAAATAAATTCTCTGAAGAAATATTCCTGTTGAATCAAAAAAAGCAAAAAAGTTCCATCGTTTGGATGTAGAATCACACAAAGCAGGTTTGTTTGGGAAGGGATTTCTAAACAGGGTTTTGCGTAAGATAAGTGGTTTAGTTACTTACCTCCCTTGATTAGTTTTAAATCCGTGAATACTAATGAATAAAAATGATAGAAGAAAGGTTAGTAAGCTTGTTTTATCGATCAGTATAATCAGTAAACTTATAATATTGAATTCACTCAATGGAATCTGATGCTTAATATAGATTTGCGCAACAAAAATTAAAACCTGGTTAAGAGCATAATAGAAAACCTCCAATATTGAGTTTTGGTAGTTTATTTCACTATCTGCTTAACCTTTATGAACAAAACAAACAAAAAAATGAAATTACAATCCTCATCATATTCGATTTAACATCTGTTTTATAAGTTGACATGTATTGGATGGGTTTAGAAATTGACTTCAAAATCAACCTATCTCTGGCTATGTATTAATTTATCTTTTTTCCCCTCAAGTCCATCCTCATCATTCCATTCCACATTTTCTTTGGGTTTCGCTGCTTCCACATCTACTGAAGAAAAATCCACTGAATTGCACAAAAATACAAGATTTCAATTAAACGCTTGCTCTATTTTCAATATTAAAGATTAGAACAAAATCTGATATAAATCTTAGGTGCTGTTGCATCGTTGTCTACATATGTCTACAGTGCTAGAAAGTTACTTACGCTTGAGGGCATCCTGTACCTCTAGGCCACCATTCCCCCATGTATAGAGTATTGTTGCCACATTTGGGATGGTGCACCAGTTGCTAGTCTCTCACTCTTAGACAAGATTAAAAAAAGAGTCGCCAACTTATAGGTGCTGTACTATCAGTTAGGCTTCAACCTCTGTCCTATTGACGAAATGTTGCATCCTTCAGCTTGTTTTACAAGTATTTTAAGGGTATGTGCTCCAATGAACTACAAACCCTTGTACCCCCTCGATGTAAGCTCAATAAGCAGCAAAGCCCCACCCCTACACAGTATAGATCCCCAGATACCAGAAAGCCTTCTACTCTAATAATTTCTTTCCCAGGACTGCTAGACTCTGAAATTCCTTTCTGGGTTTCTGCTTCCCAGACTGTACTGACATGCAGAAGTTCAAATGTAACATCAACAGATATCTTGCTGCTCAACTCCCTACATAGTATCCCTGCAAATTATGTCCCAGATAGTATCCCTCTATATCAAAGTGGCACTGTGCCTTGTTTGGGGTTATAATGCACTAAAACAAAACAAAAATGAAATATTTTGATCTTTAATTTAAAAGGGTAACATGAAAGGGGAGATAACGTTTTGGGGTGTGAAAGGGGAGATAAATACAAAATCAAATAAATTTCGAAGGATACATTAAATATATGTAGATTTATTGGAATAAATTAAACCTCAAATAATTAATAAACCAGTTTTAATTAAAAAAAAAAAAGGAGGCAATTTTTTATTTAAAATTGTTATATATTGTTTATTTTATTCTTCCTCTCGTTTGGACATTTTTCATCAAAAAAGTTGGAATTATTCTCCTCTTACATGTCACTTGTTTTAATGAAAGACAGAAATATTTCATATGTAATCAACAATGCAGAAACAACAAAAATTGAATTAGTTTAATAAGTACATTCTATTTAACAAGAAAGTTTGTAAAAAATGATGAAAATGTAAACGTCGTTAAATTTATGTAATAATTAACATAAGATGAGAATCATATGAAAATACACTCAAATCTGCCAAACAAACTGATTAAATGATGTTAACTTATTTAATGAAAAAGGATGTTTTATAATCGTCAATTTCTATAAATCAGGACTTTTACAGAAATTTCAAAAGAAGTAATGGTGTGACAATGTTATTAGTTGATGTGAAACTTGAGTTTTTGGAAAAAGAGTAAAACTTACAATTTAATTAGAAACTTGGTGAGGAGAGAATTGTTTTTCTCTTCGTGTGAATAGGAATTTCTTTTAACAAACAGACCAATTTTTGGAAAAATTGCATGTCGAAAGTCTCGAGTGGGGTGGGAAAACCTCCTTCAAGAGCTTCAACTTGCACTTTTTCAGTAACAGTAAGAAAGAGAACAGATGATGTAATAATTTAACATGCTGAGATATGGGAATCTCACCCTCCTGGGGTAACAGAAAGTGAATGCTATATTGCTTTGCTGGATATTCGACACAATATAATCTGCATTTTGTAGCCAAGACACTCCTTTTTGCTCACCATTCGATTCCATATTGTTAAGAGACATCCATTCAGCATGGCCACAGCCGAGATTGAACTCACTACACGAGTTTGTAGTGTAATTCAAATCTTGTCAACACATTCACGTTTGACACACTGGTACTCACCAGATCATCAAAGTTAAGCAGTTGAACCTGGCCAGTAGCAGATGGGTGACCATTTGAGAAAGCGAGGTGCTGTATGTACCGTGAAGTAAAATACCAGGTTGAGGAACCGGCACAGTCTATCTTTCTATTGAGGGTAGATGGGGCGCTCTTAAGCCGTCGTAGGCACGCCATCTAGTGATGGCGTCACAATAAAAAATACCCTTGATAGCCCTCGCAAAGCATCAAGTATTCAGCTACCAACAAGATTTGAATTACACTTGTTATGAGATAACCCAAAAAATGACAAACTAAAATCGTCGAGACTAAATAATATATTCAGTCCAAAAATTCTTAAAGTAGCAGGTTTTTATCCAGCGAGTTTGGCAAAAGTGTTCTTTCTTTTTCTACACAAATGCAACATTGTAACTATGGTTATGTCAAAAAATCACTATGTTAAGATACCGGAAGTGGACTCGGTTTATCTAAATATGGAACCGAAGTCAGTAAACATGAAACGAAATACAAAACTATATGGAAATAATTTATTTAAAAAAATATTTTAGTTTTAGCAATTCTTGTGCTATCATAAAGCAATAAAAATAATAAACTTTTATTTTTCGCATTTCTATAAATAGTTTATTTTATTTTAACACTTGTGATATGAAAAACTAATGAGAATTTTTATTATTTGCATTTCTATAAACGGCGTCTTTTTGAAATAATATATTTTATGTCTTTCACAAGTTTTATCACAGAATTTTGTCATAAATAATGTATGAAAGTTTTTTATTAACGCTTCTTGTATTATCAAAATAATAAATGTTTCAGTTTCATGATTCAATTAAAAGTACCTACTTTGTTTTATGATACATTATTTATGACAAAATGATGTGATAAAATTTGTGAAAATTTTTCCATATGAATATATTTTAAATATTTAGAAAATTATTTTTACAAATGTAAACTATGACAGTTTACATTACTTTTTTTGAAATTAAATGTTTCCATACGAATATATTTTAAATATTAAAAAAATATTTATAGAAATGTAAAAAATAAAAGTTTTTTATTTTTTATTTTTTCATGATAAAACAAGAAGTGGTTCCATATGATTTCGTTTTTCGTTTCACGCTTTAGTGACTTCTGTTCCATATTTAGGTAAACCAAGTCCAATTATGACATCTTAACTTTGCATAATGAATTTTTCGACCTAACCATAACTATTAGTGAAAATAATTATTTTTACACAGAAAAAGATAACCGTCAAATTTTATTTATTTTTTGTACTTAAAAGTGGTAAACTCTGATGACCACCGCCAGACGATTGCCCTTCTAATCTTTGACAATATGGGGTAAGTGGTAATTTGATGAAACAGGATCCTCTGATATCTGTGGTCTACATTGCAGTGGTGCCCTTTTTGCAAGCAGGTATAAAGTGACCACTAGGAGGCTTAAGTGTTAAGGGATACAATGGCACTGTTTTGGAATTTTTATTACTTTTTTACTCATATTTTACTCTAATTCTCTGTAAAATACGAAAATATTTGTATTAGATTTTGTCATTTGTTAACGTTTTAATGATTTTTCATGAATTTGAATAGCCATGATTACCTTCTGTTTGTATTATAGTTGATTTTGTATTTTGTCATTATTTTTGGGGGGGGAGGGGCGTGGGTATGAGAATTCAAAAATTGTATTGTTGTCATGCCAATGTAATTATCTATGCCAATAATGGTAATTAGCCTCCTCTCTCCCCTTACAATTTTTTTTCACTGATAAAATTAAGTGCATTAAATTTTTATATCACAAAATAGAAAAAAAAATCAGATAAAAATGATATACTCATATAATTTATACAATTATTTTATACCTAAATTGTGTTTTCATTTCTAGAAGGTAAAAAAGGTATATATATATATATATATATATATATATATATATATATATATATATTTAGAAAGGAGTCACCACTTATCAAAGCCCAGAGGCCACTCGAGGATAAATATTAATGAGTGTATAGTAGTCAATGAGACAATATCGTAGTAATCGTTAGTAGTGGAAATTTGGTAAATTGGATTACTTAAGGGGTTGGCTCATCAAGAATTTGTTTAAATTGGACTTGAAGATGTCTAAATTGTAGTGAGCTGGAAAGCAGGCAAATGGAAAAGAGTTCCACAGGCGTATAGTTCTAAGAAAGAAGCTTTGTTCATGAAATCTCCATTTAGGTTTAGGCATAGATAAAGAGTGGAGGAAATTATTAATAGTGGTTTCAACTAGACAAGTGTTTTTCATGAATGTTTGGCAAGGGGGATCATAGATTGGAGCTCAGATGAGCACTTGCCATGAAAATAACGATAAAGCAGAGATAGGCTCGCAACATCTCTTCTGCAGAAAAGAGGTTGGAGGGAAGAGAAAAGGGCATTCCCCATTATGCTACGAAGTCTATTTTGAATTCTATCAAGGCAGGGTAAGCTGCTTCTAGCCGCTCCTGTCCAGATGTGGAAACAGTACTCCATCTTTGGGCGTATCTGGCTCTTATATAGGAAGAGAATTGCATCAGAAGTGAGATATCTACTAGAGCAGTAGAAGGATACCACCATTTATCCAGCGAGTTTGGCAATGGATTTGATGTATGTGCTCCATTTCAGATCAGGAGTAAAGATCAAGCCAAAAAGCTTGTCAAAACATGGAGCCTCCCCAAGATGAGAGCCATTCATTTCAATTGATGCCAAATGGGGATCAGAGCATTGATGATGTAAAGATAGAAGCTTGAGTTTAGATGCATTAAAATTAACCAGACACCTTTTTCCCCATTGTACGATGTGCTCAAGATCAGAGGAGAGAGAATCAGTGAGAACTTGGTCATTTATGGCCTTTGATGTGTTGGCATAGATGAGAGTGTCGTCAACATAATTTGTATGAATGATCTTAGGATGTGATTTGGAAGATCATTTATGTAGATCAGGAAGAGATTTCAACCCAGGATAGACCCCTGAGAGACTCCAGCATTAATACTGGGAACTTCTGATTTCTGCCCATCAACCACTAATCTTATGAACCTATCAAAGAGAAATTTGAAGTTCCCAAGTTGTAGTCAGGTGGGAAGCAGGCAGACGGAACAGAGTTCCACAGGCGTGCAGTTCTAAGAAAGAAGCTTTGTTCATGGAATCCACGTTTTGATTTAGGCACAGATAAAGAGTGGGGGAAATTTTTCACAGTGGATTCGGCTAGACGGGTGTTTTTCGTGAAAGATTGGTGAGGGGGGACCAGAGATTGGAGTTCAGACGAGCACCTGCTATGGAAATAACGATAAAACAAGGAAAGGCTCGCAACGTCTCTTCTGTGGGAGAGAGGTTGCAGGGTAGAGAAAAGGGCATCCCCCACTAAGCCACGAAGTCTATTTTGTACTCTGTCAAGGCAGGATAGACTGTTTTTAGCAGCTCCTGCCCAGATATGGCAGCAGTATTCCATCCTTGGACGTACTTGGCTTTTATATAGATAGAGAATTGCATCAGTAGTGAGATATCTTCTTGGCAACAAACTTGATGTACGTGTTCCATTTCAGATCAGGAGTAAAGGTCAAACTCAGAAGCTTGTCAAAACATGGGGCCTCTCCCAGACGAGAGCCATCCATCCCAATTGATGCCAGATGGGGATCAGAGCGTTGATGATGTAAGGATAGGAGTTTGGTTTTAGATGCATTAAAAGTTACCAGCCACGTCTTCCCCCACTGAACCACACGCTCGAGATCAGAGGAGAGAGAATCAGAGAGAACTTTGTCATTTACAGCCTTTGATGTGTTGCCGTAGATGGTCGTGTCATCAGCATAGATGTCAACGAATGATTTAAGTATGTGTCTAGGGAGGTCATTGATGTAGATCAGGAAGAGAGTTGGGCCCAGGATTGACCCCTGAGGGACTCCAGCATTAATACGGCAGGCCTCTGATTTTTGTCCATCGACCACTACTCTTATTCTATTATTAGGTTATTTTTGCTGAGGTGGTTGACTATTTCACGCAGATTCCTGCAACTTACTCATGACGCCCAGGAAACTTATTGGTCTGTACTAAGAGAGAGATGACCGATCACCTGAATTCTTAAATACAGGGCATATGACGGGGTTTTCCAGGGTGTTGGGAAGCAATTCTCATTAAGACAACGCTTAAACAGCTTTGAGAGCTAGTTCCAATCGAAGCTTTTTCAGTACTATAATTGGCATGTCATCAGGGGCAGTTGTTTTACTGAAAGCAAGGTTTTTGATTAGCTTGGCAACATCACGCACAGATATTTGTATGCTGCATAGCATATTTTCTTATATAGGAGAAAATACGGAGGTTGACGGCCTTGGTTGCACAGGGTAGAATTAGCTGCAAAGTTCTTGGCAAAGAGTTTGGCTTTGTCTGAGATTACCTCAGGTACATTGATGATAGTTGGGATAGAGCCCACACTTCTGTTCAGGACCCTGTTTGTTATTTGTCTATTATTAGGCATATGCTAAAAAGCAGGTATCAATTTCTATTTGACCAATATAATGGTATTATTAATTTAGCTATCATTATTTTTATTTTTAGGTGACTTTTTTGTAGATTTTTAAATTATCAATTCTATTTCTTACCAGATTAAATGGAATTTTTTATTAAATTTAATGAAAGATGTTTATCATCATTTTTCTCTTTTTGCTTAGATTTTGTCCTTTTTGAACAAAAAGAAAATATTTTTAAAATTACAGTCTAAAATTGATTGTATATATTCAAATGTTTTTAATATGGAAAAAAATTTTCCAACGGTATAAATATTTATTCTTAATATTTAGTTTGATTGTTTTGTAGAGAAAAATTTTTGTTTTAAGTTTGGACTTGCAGAACATGACTTTTTTGTAAAGGGGAAAAAAATCAATGTTCGGTGCATTTTAGGTCAGGAAGCCAGCATCTCCAGACAGCCTGATCAGGTAGCCCTAGATAGAGTATGTTATGTTCTGAGCTGTTTGTTTTGTTATTTTATTAAGAAACAATGAAAACTAAACATCGCCAGTCTTCTAGTAATAGTAATACAGGATAAAACGATAAAATTGTCGCCCTAAATAAAACAACACTACAGATTTATTTTAAAACTTTTGTTGAAACAATCAATTCAAGTAACTTGATTATGCAGTAGAGCTGGCATCTATTCAATGTCTAAATCACCACCTCTATACGGGTTCAGAACTGGGAGCATGCCTTTTCCACAAGCACCAGTGGGAGCTTGGCGAATACTTGGCAGATGGTGGCGACCAGGCTGGCTTTGATGCCATGGGAGGTCATGTTGGTGATTTTCTCGACACATGACCAAACGAAGTAGTCCAGTAGGTTCAGGTTGGGAGAAGAGGGGAGGGGGGAATCAATGAAAGGAAAGAAAGGTACAAAGTGTTAGCACTCCTTCTGAAACCAAGCCTGGGTCTCTGTTGATGTGGTCAGGCACCAAGTCCTGCTGCTACACCCAGGGTCTGCCAGCGACCATCTAATTGCGCCAGGAGATCACCACACTCTTCAGCACATACAGGTATACTTTGGTGTTGACTTTCAAGCTGACTTCGAAGTTGTGAGGTGGCATGAAGTGGCCCTCACTTGAAACCACACCAAAGACCATAATCGTGGCCGGAAACTTTGTTTTCATCATCCTGGACATGCCTTTAAGCATTGAACCGTCCAGATTTTCATTTTGAGGGTGCTAGCAATGGTCCTGTTGTCATAACTTAGATCAATAGAAAGCACGAGTTGTACAGTAGCGCATCTCCGATCTCGCTCATTGAACCTTGTGCTGCTTTTAGACATGATAGAAGGTTACTATCACTCTTGGGATTTGTACACAACTGGCTAACTAGTAGATGGTCTGCAAAAACAAAAAAAAAACGGTTTCATCAAACGGAAATGGAATCGTCGTCTTTTCTAGGGCGACAATTTTATCGTTCCACCCTTTTATTAATACAAAATTGTATAGGCGCGAATATAAATGTATGTTTTGTTCATTAGAATCAACTGTTTTTAATCATCATCCAAATCTGAATGTAACGAGTAACAAAATCGTTTTATTTAAAAAATATTCTTATAGATTTAAAAAGAAGGGAGTAACAAATAGAAGACTATGAGACAAAGGCACACAAGATACCTAAATTTTGGAAAATACAATTTGAAATGTATAACAGATATTTTATTCAAACAAATTCCAAACCTTTTCTCTTGCTGAGAATTTACCATTTAGTTATATCCAAATGAACGGGAAATTTTGAAATTTCTTTTTTTTTTTTTTGTGTGTGTGTGTGTGTGTGTGTGTGTGTGTGTGTGTGTGTGTGTGTGTGTGTGTGTGTGTGTGTGTGTGTGTGTGTGTGTGTGTGTGTGTGTGTGTGTGTGTGTGTGTGTGTGTGTGTGTGTGTGTGTGTGTGTGTGTGTGTGTGTGTGTGTGTGTGTGTGTGTGTGTGTGTGTGTGTGTGTGTGTGTGTGTGTGTGTGTGTGTGTGTGTGTGTGTGTGTGTGTGTGTGTGTGTGTGTGTGTGTGTGTGTGTGTGTGTGTGTGTGTGTGTGTGTGTGTGTGTGTGTGTGTGTGTGTGTGTGTGTGTGTGTGTGTGTGTGTGTGTGTGTGTGTGTGTGTGTGTGTGTGTGTGTGTGTGTGTGTGTGTGTGTGTGTGTGTGTGTGTGTGTGTGTGTGTGTGTGTGTGTGTGTGTGTGTGTGTGTGTGTGTGTGTGTGTGTGTGTGTGTGTGTGTGTGTGTGTGTGTGTGTGTGTGTGTGTGTGTGTGTGTGTGTGTGTGTGTGTGTGTGTGTGTGTGTGTGTGTGTGTGTGTGTGTGTGTGTGTGTGTGTGTGTGTGTGTGTGTGTGTGTGTGTGTGTGTGTGTGTGTGTGTGTGTGTGTGTGTGTGTGTGTGTGTGTGTGTGTGTGTGTGTGTGTGTGTGTGTGTGTGTGTGTGTGTGTGTGTTGCTATTAATTTTTAAAATTAAGTAAATATACTTAGCATTCCAGTTCTGACAAAAGTACAAATAGTTTTTTCTAATAAAAGTGGTCAACTGTAGTCGAGGGACACCCAAAGGCCCCTTTTCCTGCACTAAAAGTCATTCCGTTCCCAGGATTACCGCCACTTTGAGCCTCATCCCATAATACTGAGTGTTTAGCAAGGAGACATCAAGTAACTGTTTTTTAATCATTCGTACCGATTGCCCCAGGTTTGAACCCATGGTCTCCCAACCCATTAGTGAATACGCTAACCATTATGTCGAATAGGTCGGTATTTTTCAAAGTAGGAAAATGAAATCACACACGCACACACGCAAATAAATAAAGAATAAATAAAATATTATTATTATTATTATAATAATAATAATAATAATAATAATAATAATAATAATAATAATAATAATAATAATAATAATAATAATAAATAATCTTACAGGAATTCATTTTTTTTAGGATTGTCTAATTACTAAAAAGAGCTTTGGTAAATAATGCAAAACAAAGGTCATAAGAAACAAGCTCTGTGATTGGCTATCTTATTAATCAATCAAATGCCATCATTGACATTTAAAAACAATCGATAAATAAATGAAGAATGAAATATGTACACAAAAAATGTATTAAAAACAATAAATATTTTATATGTTTGTTAAGTATTTTGGTTTGGTTAAGGAATAGGTATCCATAAATTTACAGTCGTGACATACGCAGTTCAGTTCCGACTATGAATAGAGAAAACTGAATCAAATTCCGACTTTTACTGAAATATAAAAATAAAGAAGGCGTTCAACTTTTCTTGCCAAATGACTATTTTTCAAATCAATTAGAAAAACCAAATTCCGATTTTTACATTTTTTTTCAGTACCTTTACTTTTACAACATTTCATTTGAAACTTTTTTGATACCTTCTCATTTACCTTTACTGAAAATAAAAGTTTCTTTTTACATCCAAAATAATGAGCATTCCCAAATAAAAAAAATAAATAAACGGTGCTTCTACAAAATACGAACCAAAATAAATCGAATTTTATAGAACTAAACCTAAAACTTAGGTTAGAGTAAGGTTAGGGTTAGTTTAAGGTTAGGTTAGGTTTAGTTTAGAATTAAGGCAAGAAAAACAATTCAGTTCGTAAAGTGTAGAAGCAGTGAAGCAACATTACAGAACATATTTAAATACAAAATAAAATCAACAATTTCTTTTGTTAAATAACTTCTTCATGGAAACAAAAATAAAATAAAAACACTAACACATTCAGTTGGTTTGGTGAAGTTTGTTAGCGTTAGTTAGTCTCGGAAGTTTTTGGTGAAACTAAGAATTTTCTTGAATATCTAATCTTAAAAAAAGAACCGATATGCATTAATTTTTCAAACAGACTCATATTCTTCCTTGTTTCCGGATGAAAGATCTGAAGAAAGTATTTAAAATTCTTATTGAATTGTTCAAATTTTCAACCTATTTGTTTATTTTCAAGAATGAGTAAAAAAGAGTTTGAATTCAAAGTTAGCATTGCTAGAAAAACTGATGAACATTTTTTTTTTAATTTTTAAATTTAAGAATTTACCAAAGAAATATGATGTAATATAATGAAGAGATGAGAGCGATATATAATTTAGAATTTCTGAGAACTTCTTATCATTATTTGCATGAGAGACTCGTCTGACAAACAAAGGCATGAAAATACTGACGACGCCAACTAGTGAGAATTTCTGATCCTTGTTTGAAATTCTCACTAGGTGGCGTTGTCAGTATTTTTATGCCTTTGTACTGGTTTACAAAAGAGACCCGAGATAATCATGAAAATTTGGTTGTGTAGATTTCAGATACGGCATTCATTTTCATTCATGACCTCAAGTGTTTGAGATATTTAGGTATCAATATAGCTCTAGGAAAATTGTCAGGTGGAAAAGTTACCTGTTTTAAAATGCCCTGCTGGATTTCAGAAGTTATATTATTTAACCATCTCTGTAATGAAGACATCCAAAGGCGCTATGGCACCAAGCTGATTGCGGACAAAATTATAGAATGATGCTCATATGGTTAGAACATGTGTTGAGAGCCAATGATGACAGTGTCGAGAAACTTGCATATTAATTTGAAGCAACTGAAAAGAAGTCTGATGATGGGATTGGCAGACGATTTGCATAATGATCTCTGAAAAACTGGCGTTCAGCCAGATCAAGCTCATGAATTTACCAAGTGAATGTAAAGATTTATTATTGCAAACTCTGCTGTAGCTTGGGACTAACACTGTTGGAATATTTTGGGAGAGTAATGGGGTAGTTATTTAAATGCTGCCCACCTCAGCATTATTTGGCACAAGGCCTGGAAAGTGGGAACCCCGCAGGCTCCCCTAAAGGAGGGGCACTCCTGCAATTTTAAAAATTGCCTGAGTAACCCCGTCGGCATTCCCCGGTCGGGGCGCCTCAGGCAGCAAGCAATAAACTTGCCCCACCGGAAAGCCCGGTGGCAAGGCCTGGGAGGGTGGACCTCCTAGGTATTATCCAGGCGGTGTACCTCAGTCCAACAGGTGTTGGGCCGGTTCCCGGACCCTCACCTGTTGGGCTGAGTGTCAAGTGACGAATCCTTGACTGGTACTACCCTGTCTCCCTGCAGCCGAAGCCGCTAGGAGACACATCCCATCATCTCAAGAGAGTAATGGGGTATGATCCCACACAGTCGGACGATTCTATTTATAAACAATGCTGCTAAGAACTGACGAATCAAATTAATTCACGTTCTGCTACAAACCAATCAGAAACCAGAATTGCTTCATAAATATTAAACCTTTTCTGGTGCAATTTCACATGTTCTTTCCCGGGTTTCGACACGGTAAGAATATTTTGTTCTGAGGAACTGTCTACTACAAACAAGTCACCTACCAGGACTTGTGTGTAACAGCGAACCATGAGAGGATTCAAAATGGCTTACACTTCTACAAACACAAATTAAAAGAAGATAAAAAGGGAACCAGAAATATTATCCTGAATATCATACATTAAAAACACAAAAAAATGTTTTAAATGTAATCGCATACAAGCTTTATATCAGTGAGACAAATATTAATTTTCTGGGCATGTCAGCTGACGGAATAACTTTTAAAAAATGACACCAGACTATCGATAACCAAATGAACGATATGCTCTTTCACTAAAAATAAAAATGAAAGTATACTGATTTTTACGCGATAACATGTAAACGGCTTGTAAATGCAAAAAAGAAATAAAAGTAAAAGCAATATTCTAGACTTTTAAGTAGGGGCTAAATTTAACATGAGATGATCACTCACTTCCGGTTCATGAAGCGGTAAAATCGCTCCCTTCCAGAACAGATAAAGTTTTAAGGGCAGTGTTTAAAAATGATCTAGAAGTGGGTGATCATTTTATATTAAATTTATTTGTGAAATTAATCTCCCTACTCTGAAGTAAAAAATATTTTTTTTTTTTTAAATTTCTTTTTACTGCCAACTTTTTCAAGCTGTTTACATGTATGCATGCATGCATGTGGGGGCTCTGCTGTTTTAACAGCATTTCCAAATTGTAGAGCCATGGTAATCTTGGGAAGACAAGTAAAGATGGTAGTTTCCCGTTGCCTTCCGTCTTGATTTGTGGGCATATCTCCCCATGTGAGTTAAACGCGTCTCCAAATAACAACCTGGAAATTTCTATGACTTGGTACGGTACATGGAGCATCTAGCCTTCCCAAATGGTCACCCATCTGGTACTGGTCAGACTCATCGTTGCTTAACTTCAATGATCTGGCGAGAACCGGTGTATCAACATGATTGTGCCGTATATTTATATCTGATCGCCTAAAAAAGTAAAATCTTATTTTTATTTATATATGAGAATTAATAATAAGTGGAGGATTACAGCTTTATCTAAATTTCAATTTTTATGGCAGACATTTTTTTATGAAAGAAAGATCTAAGATATTAATTTTTCTTGTAAAAAAAGAATTTTATTCTTAATTAAAAATTATATAAGATAAATGGTTGTGCAGAAACATTGCTAAGCGAATGACAAGATGCATTTTCCAAGAAAAGCAAAAAAAGCAAAAGAGACCACCGGGTAAGCCCAAGTGAAACCAACCCAACATTTTATGGCTTGGCAGAATATTAAAAATGAAATAAAATGCAATTATTCCCAGGAAAAAAATAAAAGCACTAAAAATCTGCAAAATAAACCAACTAATGAATGTAAAAAATAAAAATAAAAATAAAAAATAATGTTAATTGTATCAAATTAATTAAAATGGATTAGATTTAAAACAAAATTAAAAAAATGAAGTTTTGAAATCCAAATTGGATTAAGCTTTAGCAGATGAGTCGATAAGCAAGCAGCTAAAAGAAGATCGGAAAAAAAATAATATCAATTGAAAACAATGGAAAGGTGATATTTATGGTGGAAAATGGAGGACTCCAAGGTTGTTCGGAAGACAAGTATCCGGTTAATAATTACGACACGAATACAACACACTAGGCAGGATTTTTCTTTAAATAATGTTTACAATTTATACTATGACTACTAACACTCCATTAAAACATTAAGAAAATCGTGACAATCTTAATTCATGGTAATTCATATATATTTCCAATCAAGCAGACTGAAAACAAATGAAACAAGATAAAGAACTAATCATAATGATTATAATAATGTAATTGAATATTTATTCATTAGTAGTCCAGATATAAAGAAAGGTATCAATCATTACTCACTATTCCTTAGAAATGCAATTATCATAAACTAGCTGTGTACACTTTTGGTGCTGAAGTTCTCAATTTCGTCAGACTGCTACAGTCCTATTTTATAGGTTATCTCCCTTGTTTTATGCTTTAATGGGGATCAGCTCTCTCTTGTTGCTTATAACTAGGAATTAGAGTTAACTACGCCTAGTTATTTTTTATGTTGTTAATTTCTACCTTATACTAGTTTTCCCTAATTTAAATAAAACAATCGCTTCGCGTGTGTCTATCCTTTTATTAAATTTACTCTCTAGTCTCGAATATGAAATTCACATAAAACAACGTTTTTGATTTGATCAATCTCTAAACTTGTAACCAACTGTAAGTGTTGTTGATTTGAACTCTTCCAACATATAATCAAAATTATGGTTTCACCTTATAAAATAACTTTTAAACGATATTTTTTTTTAAATATCTACTTGGCTATTTTTTTTTTTAATTCTGTTTAATGGTAACCATATCCCTTAATTTTTTATGATAAAATGCTGATTGATATCACAGGAACTACTTTGCTAATTTGCTTTATTAAGAAAAGTCAATTCTGAACTGTTCGATTGGCTAAAAGAATGTTTTATAATAATTTATGTAATATTTATATGCTTCTTCTAATATACCCTGAATTTTGATTTTAAAATGGTTTTTAATATGCTGATTAGGAAAATGTTTTACCTATTGGAAATGTTACTAAAATGTAATTTTAATAATGGATAAAGCTGAATCTAAGAAACATGTGTTCATACAGTATATGTGTTGAGTATTTATTTTCAGAACTTCACTTGAATATTTGAAATTCTAATTAATGTTTTAAATAGTTTGAATAGTACTCTATTACTATCTGATAATTCTAATTGATATAACCTTTTAATTGCTTTTTAGATATTGAGATTATGTCAACCTAGCTTGATTTAATGCAAAATCCAAGATCTTCAAGACTCTCATACAGGAACGCATTTATGCCAATTATACAGACTTTGTTGTCCATACTGAGGAGGATATACAGATAATGATGTCCCCTCTTCTCTTAAGCATGTATCACATTTGGACTCACTATCAATCTGGGGAAAACTAAAGTGATGCTGATCATTTCATGAGGATTCTAATATGTAGAACCTAATGGTGATAGATTAAATGTAGTTGACTCCTTTGTATATTGTTATAAGGAAAAACTATACCCCCTTCTTCCTATCATGTCATAATAAGTGTATGTATAAGTCAAGCAGACACCCCATCCCCAACCTCCCTTCGTCCACCCACGCAAAGGAAGTCAGAGACAAGATCCCTCGCCCCATCCCCATCGCCTTTCGAAAAGACGGCGAACATAACGGATGTAAACCAGACAGAAACCCCAATCCACCCATCTCAGAAGGGAACACGTGGAAATAAAAAACTTGAGCGGGAAATTTAGTTGGGCTGCAAACAGCCAGGAGAACACTGGTTAAAAATCAGCGCCCCAAAGAAAATGGGGTTAACACTTGTGTAGAAAGACGCATAGGTGAAATACAGTCCACTCAACTCGGATCGGTGGATCGCCATCGGACCGAAAAGGGAAACCAACTCAAAGCTTGGATATACTTTGGCCGAATGTTATTCTTGGAGATGAATATCCCTCCAATGGAGAATCCTATGCTAAAAATCAGGCGTCAGGAATAATATTAAAAGAAAAAGAAAAAAAAAGAGAATGTTGACGATGAAGAGAAAAGACATTTGTGTTAACGACGCTCGTCAGGACCGGACAATGATCAAGAAGCTAAGTATTTATCAATTTTCATTCACTCCAATCCGCCCAACCAGCTCCCATGTCTCTATGCTAAAATATCATTCATGTTATGTATAAATTGACTTTTTGCCATGTGCAAAGAAAGAAGAAATACGTGACTGTCTGAATCTAATTAATAACTGTGACTCAATTTTCTTTTCATTCAAAAAAAAAAAAAAGAAAAGGAGGGAGAAAGAGACAATACGTCCCCATGAACGAACTTTATTATCGCCCCCCCCCCGTCTCGACCCGTAATGTTGTCTGCATCCCCATTTGCATTATTGTTGTTTTATTTATTATTTTATTTTATTTTTTTGCATTCACCTGTATTACACTCATGTAAATAAATTAATGTATTTTTAGTATGTTCGTACTCGATTTTGTCATCGTCGTTCTTATTGCCTTATTCTAATTATTAACTGTGAATGTCATTAAGGTGTTTCATGACGATAATGCTGGTTCGAACCTTGGCAAGTGCCATTTGGTTGTAATATCGTTATAAACGGCACGCTGCATATTTTTTTTTTTTTTACAACGTGCGTTTGGAAGGAGAATTTCACTTTGAAATTCCTAACCCCGGGCTATCGACACACGGGATTTCCATCTGGGATCCTAATACATGTAAAACCCCTGGGCTAGACCCAAACCGGTTACAATATCCTGGGAGTACTCTCTCCTCAGATGGACCTGTTGACTGAACTAATTCTAAAAATCGAAAACGCTAGCAAAGTCTTTGGTAGAATTGAAAAGTGTGTATAATTAGATAGAGCCACTATCATCAAAATAAAGCTTAACGCCTATGAGTCGTGTATCTTATCTGTCCATCTGCATTCCTCAGAGACATCGACCATATATACATTAGGATCCTGAAGAGGTTCCAAAAAATGTAATTTATGATGATCCTACATGTCAACTGACAATTGTTTACGCCAGAAAGCACTGTTCTACAACAAGTTGGAATAGCATGCATAGAAGTGCATGTGATATGTAGTCAGATGCACTTGGTTGGGATGAAAGATTACAGCCTCTCCAAACAACAGTTATATGAGGAAGTGCAGCAAGCAAATCTCCCAGACACAAGCTAAAGAGACGTTTTCAAGATGTAGCCATAAACAACATGAAAAACCTTGGTATATATGTGGAGAATTGGCAGAGATTTGTTTTAGAGCGATCGGTTTGGTGATCTATGATGGCTGCAGAAGTTTTGGGGCAAGGCAAAAAGAATACTTGATTTACAAAACACTTTACAGAAACGATCCCAAACACATTTAAGACTAAACAAGTTGAATATAACTGTGTACAAAAAGAAGATCAATATGTCATACCTGCAGCATGACTTATAAAAAATAAGGTGAGTTTTCTGAGCCATGAGCCACAACTGGACATTACAATCTTGGAATGATGACCTTTTTCTTTAAAAAAGTGGTAATCATCATTAATATATATATATGTGTGTGTGTGTGTGTGTGTGTGTGTGTGTGTGTGTGTGTGTGTGTGTGTGTGTGTGTGTGTGCATATATATATGATATATGATTATATAATATATATATCATAATATATAATATACATATATTCATAATATTTGACTATATAATGTATATAATGTATATATCATTATAAAATATACATACATATATATTATGTATACACAATATATAGATAAAATATGACTATATATATATATATATATGAAAATATTAACATTATATATATATATATATATATATATATAATGTTAATATTTTCAGAGGTAATAAATGAAGTTAACGAGGTTAATATAAGAGTGCGCAATACTGAAGTAGGGCGAGATATACTTTCTTTTTTTTTTTTTTTTACAAGGAGGTCACCACATCAAGGCCCGGGAGCCACTCAGGGATAAGGGTTATTGCATGTACAGTACGTTGTACATTAGTGTTGAGATTTCATAAAGTGTCTACTTAAGGGGGCGGTTCATCAGGAATTTGTTTAACGTGGATTTGAAGACATCCAAGTTGTAGTCAGGTGGGAAACAGGCAGACGGAACAGAGTTCCACTGGCGTGCTGTTCTAAGAAAGAAGCTATGTTCATGGAATCTACGTTTTGATTTAGGCACAGATAGAGAGTGGGGAAAATTTTTGACAGTGGCTTCAGCTAGATGGGTGTTTTTCATAAAAGATTGGCGAGGGGGGACCAGAGATTGGAGCTCAGACGAGCACTTGCCATGGAAATAACGATAAAACAAAGACAGGCTCGCAACGTCTCCTCTGCGGGAGAGAGGTTGCAGGGAAGAGAAAAGGGTATCCCCCCACTATATATATATATACATAGTAAATACGAGTTGAATGCGGAGTATTTTTCAATATTATTATAATTTGAGCTCAATTTGCCTATGTTGTGTTGAGGTAAGGTCAAACTGTTCAATTATGCCTGAAGTTTCTGTCAAACAACATCAGTAGTCACTTAGCTTTTACACCTTACTGCAGTTTAATCAGAAGGGAAGAATCGTATGTTTTGGCATAAAACGAGATGGCTGACACTGATGGAGATGTGAGTTACCTACTCATGTTCATTGGCTAATTCTTTTAATCCATATTTTCATTCATCTATTTATTCACAATTTTAAATATCTTACTTATTGTACGTTAAATAACTAGATAAATGCAATCGTGTTTGAAACACCGATTTCCTTAGACAATCTTTATGCATAAAAAAGAAACCTAAAAAGATATCTTTTAATAAATCTGAAACAATGATTTTTATAAAACAGGTGAAAACTTAAAATACCTTCAAAAGGTATCATTGGAATTTATTTTCATTTATTTTAAATATATATAGTCCCCCTCGTTTTTTCTCTTTTATTAACAATCTCTTGATACAGCTCCTGATAAGTGAGGGCGAAACCAATCGACTAACTTTCTCTCGCCCCTCTCTCTCTCCCTCCCTCTTATTACTTTTAATCATGGCTATTAAAAAATAAGTCTTCCCTTTCTAATCACAATATTTAAAGAATTCTTCTGATAAATGAAATTAATGAATAAATTGACAATAAATGACATGGATTTAAATAAAAATTAATTCAATGACTACTTCTGTTCATTGAGAACAAAGTAACGCTTTTAAAATATGTCGTATTTACATTTCTCTTAGAGGCTTTGTCCATTGTGCAGTAAGTTAATTTGAAATAGCATCGTCATCACTAAAAATTTAGATTTAAAAACACATTTTTATTTTAGACGTATCCATACATCTCTGTCGGTTGGCCTTGTAGCAGTTATGGGCTATTTTCTGTGGGTCGAGAATTAAACACTGAGCTGACATTGGTCAAGTATTGATTAATCAGAGAACTTAAGTGAATAATCCACTGGTGGACTATTTACAGCCTTCCCTGATAAAAGAATACAAGCCCTTTTCGAACTGAGTGTCAGTCGGACATCTTTCTCCCACTTCTAACCTTCAATCTCGTTGATTTGTTTCTAAAATCTGCTATGTTTAAGATTTCAATAGTATTTTCATTATTAAAAAATCAGATTGAATGAAATAATTGTTCTGATTTTTTTTTTCTAGAAAAAAAAAGAAAAAAAAGAAACCTTAAAAATAATCTAAGCAGTAACATATCTGTTTCATTAATAAAATTAGAAATTAAATGGTTTTTCTTCTGTATTATATAAATGTTATAAAGTTGTTTAATTTTGTTAAAATTAACGTAAACTTTAGAATTAATTTTGGATGGCAGCATGCTCATAATATCGTATTAATATTGGATGATTGTTTGAAGGCATTAGTTTCGCATGCATATACACAGACGCCAGTGTTGCAGAAGCAAGCTCATGCTTAAATGACGATTTCAGATGATGCCATACTCATATCAATTTACTTCATACACTATATCAAAATCACGTTTCTGAATTTTTTAGATGAGGTTTCATTATTTGCATTATTTGGATTCTTCGAACTAATGTTCTCATCTTGAGTGTTATTTTCACAACGTTTTAGTCGATGTAACCTCCGACCTTCTTCAGCTTTATCTTGTTGAACTCAGGAATCTTTCTATCAAACTCGAAAGCTTTTCTGTGGATCTCGTAGTGTAGTGGATAAAGTACTTGGTAAAATTCAGTTGTAAAGTTACACTCTTCTGGGGGTTGAAAGTTCAATCCTCAGTACAGGCGACACTCAAAATACAATAGCAAATAACTTGGAACATCTATTCAGTCAGGGTTGATGAAACGAGAGTATGCTACCCCCATGGGTTAAATTAAGGGTTCCATTCGAAATTTGATAGAAAGATTCCCAAGTTCAACAAGATACACTTGAAGAACGTCAGAGGTTACATCGACAGAAATGGTGTGAAAATAAAACTCAAAATGAGAATAGTAGTCTAAGAATACAAATAATACGAATATATCAAAATCATTTTTACATAAAACAACTTGCAAAATATAACTTAAAAAATTATCAGCATTATTATTCTTATTGTTGATTGCTGCATGAGTTTAATTAATTAATTGTAAAACCAGCTTACATTTTTCTGTGAAACATATTTATAAAACATAAATTGTTAGAATTGGTTAAGATTTAGTCACAAACCGTTTAATAGTATTATGGTTGGATTGTTTTGTTTTACGGCATATCAACCCTTTCCGGGTTAGTTAATGCTGAATCCAGTAATTTTTAGTAATTTTTTGTTTCAAGTTCTTTATTTTTTAAATATTTATTCATGGTGTTTGATTTGATTGTTTGTTTGTTTTTTTTACAACATATCAACCCTTTTCGGGTTATTTAATGCCGAATCAAGCATATCTTCAAATATTTATTCATAGTATTTGGTTTGGTTGTTTTCTAGAGAGAATCTGTTTGTTGTTTTTGTTGTTTTACTTTGCAGAACATGATTGAGTTTTACAAAGGGAAAGGCAAAAAGCAATAACATCAGTATTTAGTGCATTTTAGGTCAGGAAGTCGGTATCTTCGGACAGCCTGATCTCGTAGCACCATAATATCAGTTAATACCACTATCAAAAGTACTTACTATCATAGACATAAAATACCTAGATTGACTAACCATCTGAAATTACTATAATAATAATAATAATAATAATAATAATAATAATAATAATAATAATAATAATGTATTTTTGCCTTCTTTGGGAGATAGGAATCCACCATTTCCAAACTACAAACATCAATAGCATTACCTAGTCTCCAATAATGTTTGTTTGGGAGACTGTTAAAGTTCCTGATCGTTTTGTGAATGATATCAATGTTAATCTGCTGTTTTCAAAAAAGCTGATCTGAAATGGAGAAATAAGCAAATCGAGTCAGCAAAATAAATAAATAAATAATTAATTTTTTTTTAACTGTTCATAACTGCACGGCGTAGAGAAATAGTACATTACTGAAACATTACTGAAAAAAATCTGATCAATTGAAAGGTTTCGTTCATCTAAAACTTGTAAGTCAATGTCAAAATTGTAGTTAGAGGGGAAGTCAATCATGGATGAAAAACGAGCATAAAGAATTTACATAACAAATAGTTTTACATTACAAAGCTAACAAAGATGATGAATTTACCTTTCGTTTTCTGAATTTGGAATCGTATTTAGTATCTTGAATGATTCGAATAATAACATCTGGCAGTAGAGCGATAATGGTAAGTATGAGCGTTGCAAGCCACAAAGATCCATTTGACAGCAAAGTTAGAACAACGTTGTATAAATAATCACCATCCAATAAGTCTCCCCTAAAAGAACAAGATATTGTTATAAAACAATAACATACATTATTAGACATTAAAATCTATTAAATAGTTAAAAATTATTAGATATTAAAAATTTATTAAATGGTTTAAATTATTAGACATTAAAACTTTATTAAACGGTTAAAAATTATTAGACATTAAAATCTATTAAATAGTTAAAAATTATTAGACATTAAAATTTATTAAATAGTTAAAAATTATTAGATATTAAAAATTTATTAAATGGTTTAAATTATTAGACATTAAAACTTTATTAAACGGTTAAAAATTATTAGACATTAAAACTTTATTAAACGGTTAAAACTTATTAGACATTGAAAATTTATTAAACTGCTATAAATTATTAGGCATTAAAAATTTATTAAATGATCAAAAATTATTAGATATTGAAAATTTATTAAATAGTTGAAAATTATTAGACATTAAAAATTTATTAACCGGTTAAAATTATTAGACATTAAAATCTATTAAATAATTAAAAATTAATTAAATAGTGAAAAATTATTAGACATTAAAAATTTATTAAATAGTGAAAAATTATTAGACATTAAAAATTCATTAAATAGTTGAAAATTATTAGACATTGAAAATTTATTAAATGGTTAAAAATTATTAGACATTAAAATTTATTAAATGGTTAAAAATTATTAGACATTAAAATCTATTAAATGGTTAAAATTATTAGATATTAAAATCTATTAAATAGTTAAAAATTATTAGACATTAAAAATTTATTAAATGGTTAAAAATTATTAGACATTGAAAATTTTGGTGCTTGTACATCTATATTACCGTGCTTAAATAACAATAGTATTTTCAAGTTAAATTCAATTTTTACGATATTTTTGTTTATCCAATTGTTAAATGAAAGTACAGAATAGTTAGAAAACACCGTTCCCGCTACGTTAACATAATTATTTCAGCGTGATATATGCTATATATTTGATATAGATGCACAAGTACTAAAACTTTTGAATAGTAAAAATGTATTAAACAGTGAAAATTGTTAAAACTGTTAAATAATGATCATATCAATAAAATGCTTGTTACTAATATTAAATGTGATGTGGGACAAAATGTTAGACTAAGTGAAAATAATAAGCGAAATTAATAAATTAAAATATGCTTAAGAGGAAAATATATTTATAACAAAACAAAATCTACTGAACAGAATTACATCACTTTTATGCAACCCCCCACTTACAAATATTAAAATCAAGCCACAATGCAACTAAACGTAACATCTAAAATCTGGATTTCAATCTGGATGAAAAATGATTCTAAAAAATATCAAAAACTTAAGGCTTAAAGGGTTCTTAAAAAGAATATAGCTTAACTGGTTTCTGATTACTTTAAATCGAGTTTGGCAAATCTGAAATATTTGAATTTTAAAATGAGAGATGGTTCCCATGTTTATGACCCCTAAAAATCATTTTGCATCACTTTCATGTTCCTTTACAAAGATTCACATCAAGATATAATGCGACTAAACCTTATGTCTAGAATACTTATTCCAATTTTATTATTAAAATTTCACAATAAATCGGAAGTATCTAAATTTTCACAAGTAGTTTCCAACCTCTTTGAATAAAACTAAATTAAAATACATACTGTTCATATTATAACTCTTTAAACATATGTACTAAAATTCATAACAACAGGGTAATTAGTTTAGGAGTGAATACCGGACATACTAAAACATACACACATACCTAACTTTATATAAATAGAAATTTCTCAGTTGGGTTACTTACCAAAGGAAGTTATTGTACAACAATACTTGTGCAAAAAAGAATATGATGGTCAGGACAAAAGCTAGCACTATGAGAATGGACCAAGAATATACTTCAAGAGCAAGCTGCAAAGAATACCACGAAAGAAAAAGAAGGTATTAAAAATAGAAAAGAAAAACATCTATAAAATAAGAAAATAGAAAATAGGGCAAAAATAAGAAAAGAAATTTGTAGCAAAAAAAAAATATATATATATATATATATATATATATATATATATATATATATATATATATATATATATATATATATATATATATAAATATATATATATATATATATTGTTCGATGCAGAGTACTTTTCAAGATTATGATTTGAGCTAAAGGGTATTACAGAGCAATTTTTCCTATGTTGTATTGAGGTAATGTCAAACTATTGAATTATGTCAAACAACATTGGTAGTCACTTCGCTTTTTCACCTTACTGCAGTTTCATCAGAAGAGAAGAATTATATGTATTTGGGCATAAAATCATATTGATGGAGATGTGAGTTATCTACCCATGTTCATTGGCTAATTCTTTTCATCTATATTTTCATTCATCTATTTATTCACAATTTTAAAAATTTTACTTACTGTACGTTAAATAACTAGATAAATGCAATCCTGTTCGAAACGCCGATTTCCTTAGACAATCTTTATGCATTTTCAATAATCTTTTGAAAAATAAAACTAGAAAGATATCTTTTAATAAATCTGAAACAATAATTTTAATAAAACAGATGAAAACTTAAAATACCTTCAAAAGGTATCATTGAAATTTATTTTCATTTATTTTAAATATATATAGCCCCCCCCTCGTTTTTTCTCTTTTATTAATAATCCCACGGTACAGCTCCTGATAGGTGAGGGCGAAACCGGTTGAATAACTTTCTTCTTCCCCCTCCCTCTCTCTTATTACTTTTAATCATGGATATTAAAAAAATAAGTCTTCTCTTTCTAATTGCAATATTTAAAGAACAATAATTCAGAATTCATGTGACATAGATGGAATTAATGAATAGGTTTGCAATAAATGACATGAATGTAAATAAAATTTTACTTTTTTTTTTTTATATTTTTGATATTGTTGGGAGAGAATATGGAACATCTGCAGTGGTAATTATAAGATCCTTTTGGCTAGAAGCAAAATGGCATTTAGAGGTCTGATGATGCATGCTGGAATAAGCTCTTTGATTATGCTTGTTCTCAATTCATTAGGTTTGATCATACATTTGTCTTTTAATCAGTTGACATGATATACAATGAACACCATCTAAGATAACTCACACATTGCAAAAGGTTTCCTGTACTTGATGTTGTTAATATTAGCTACAATCTCATATTGACTCCCATTTTGTTTGACATTTCAGTTTTTCTGTCATAACTGGACAATCATTGCGATTAATACCATAAGACGGTGTCTTTGAAGCTTCTCGGCCTTCAGGCCGGGATCAAAGTGTAGTATCTGTTCCGGCAGATGCTGCACTTAAGATAATTTGTACCAGTCAATGGAGGGGAAACCCTCTATACTGGGACAATTATTATTTTTGATAACCAGAGTGCCCCCTTTTTGCCTACTTTAAGGGGAGCTGGTTTTTACCTCACATTAAAAACGGCCTTGTGCCTAATTTGCTCAGTGGGGGAGCAAATAAATACCATCTGTTCCGGCAGATGCTGCAAGCAAAGACCATATGTGGAAGCAATCCCACATATAAGACCTTGGTCAATGTAGGGGCAACCCTTCATACCAATTGTCACTATCCAGCTCCCCTACTCCTCGGGGAGTTGGTCCCCATTTCCCCTTCACTCCTCACATTAAAAATCGGCCTTGTGCCTAATTTGCTCGGTGGGGGAGCAAATAAATACCAAGACCTTGGTCAATGTAGAGGCAACCCTTCATACCAATTGTCGCTATTCAGCTCCCCTACTCCCCCGGGAGTTGGTCCTCATTTCCCCTTCACTCCTCACTTTAAAAATCGGCCTTGTGCCTAATTTGCTCGGTGGGGGAGCAAATAAACACCCTGTTCTGCAAATGCTGCACTTAAGATAATTTGTACCAGTCAATGGAGGGGAAACCCTCTATACTGGGACAATTATTATTTTTAGTAACCAGAGTGCCCCCTTTTTGCCTACTTTTATGGGAGCTGGTTTTTACCTCACATTAAAAACGGCCTTGTGCCTAATTTGGTGGGGAAGCAAATAAATACATTAAATCACTTGTGCCATTTAACAAAAACAAAGCTTGTTTCCTTTAACAGCTATAAGAAGCCTTTTGTTATGATGCCCATCATACGGATAAAAATGAACTCTTCCTGTAACTATAAAGACCGAGAGAATGTGCCTCTCTGCGTTATGTACAAGTTATGCACGCTTGGCAGTCGGGCTGATGTAGAATACATCTCCTTATTTGTTGTATTTGCTTTTCTTTTTTAATATATTTTGTTTGCACCAAATACCGAGTTGTGTTTTTTTTTTTTATCCTTATCAGTTCACAACACTTTTCAATCACAGATTGAGTTGGTCAATAGCACCCTTCCAAAGTGTTCAGCGTTCAAACCTCTCAGTTTAACATTCTCTAACTACATGAATAGGAATAAACACATAGAAGATATTGCCAAATCTGCTGCAAGGAAGGTAGTCTCCTTTTAATAAGCTAGAAAACTTGTCATACCTGTTAGTATCTTATATCTCTACAAAGCCACCATTCGCCCATGCATGGAGTATGCTGACCACTTCTGAGTTGGTGTACTACTCACTATTTTCTACCTTTTGGACAGGGTACAAAAAGAAATTTCTAACCTAATAGGTCCCGCACTTTCTGCCAAGCGCTAGACTTTCTAATATTGCTGCAGTGCTGCATCCTTGTGCTTGTTTTCCAAGTATTTCATGGAATGACATTCAATGAATTTAATGTATTTGTACCACCTTAATGGAAATACTCCCGACCCATTCGACTAGCAGCAAAATCTTCCTCCTTTGCTGTAGATGGTTCTAGATGTCAAAGGATTTTCTACTTCTAATAACCTCTTTTCTAGGGTTGCTTGCCACTGAAATTCCCCCATCTGCTGCTTGTCTTTTTAACCTTACCAACATGCAGAAATTTAAATACAATCTAATAAACATTTTGCTGTTCAATTCTCCACCCAGCTTACTCCTATAAATATGGCCTCTATCTCAGTAGCCGTGTACGCTTTTGTTTGGAGTAAATAAAAGTAAAATACAAAGACACAAAAAAGCATATACATCAACAAACCTACCTTGGCATTGACTGTTATCACACAAACTACACAAACACCAAAACCAAACCCCCAATTTCCATATTGCTGCAATGTCAAAATAAAAACAAAAAATTAGTTTGCTGTTATTCATAATTGATTTGTTCACATAATTTCTGTTATGTGGATGCATAAATCATCTATTAATACTTTTTAATATTTTTTTTATTTAAAAGCAAATAACTTTGTACACCACAATTCCAAGAATTATTTGAAGCATGGGTTATCTGCCCCTGAAGTTGACCAGATGATGATGAAACTGGAAATATTCAATGGAGAACGCTATCCCAAGCAACAATAAAATCCTGCCCATTTCATAGTAATCCTCTTAGTTGTAAAATTTTTAAATAATTTATAATGTTGATGACTATCTAATCGTTTTCATCCACTTATTTCTTCATTTTTATGTCTTATGACTCACAAACCACTTTGCAACTATTTCATACTAAGAATAACATTACATCCTTAGTGTCCAGTTTTTTGGAAAGCTCAACAATAGAATATAGATTAGAACAACATATTTTAAGTATACTTACTGGATTTTGAGCACACAACTAATAATACTTAAAACTATATATTTTTCCAGTCATAAGTTACACATTTTAATATAAAACCAAACTATCAATATCAAACTATATTCAAGGAATTGTGTCACACATTAGCCCATCTTTTGATGTGTGTATAACTCTGTTTTAATTAACAAGAACACAAGTATTCTTTAGATAGAGGATTTAATAGCATGAAGAACAATTATAGAAATTCGAGTGAGACATATTTAAAAGTATCACTCGACTAAGACAGACAGACAGACAGACAGACAAAGACTAATATATAGGATTCAAATCATAACTCGTCTCTCATCCACCAACTCAGGAGCCTGGACTAACGCGAAAAGCTGATAGGAACAGACGTCGCTGCAATGCTTTTCTTGGAAAATGACGTCTGATTCTCAATTTCGGTTTATTTGCTGGAGTCACATTTTAACCCCAGATCCATCAAGCATTTTGCCATTCTATCGCTCATTTCTTACCATCATTTTAATTATTCCATTATTCATTAAATGAACAACACTACAACTTTGTTATTTAATTATTGGGATTCTTTGAGATAGGTAATTAGTATATTTTATTTGTTTGCTTCTTTGTGGTTAACCACCTGATGAAGGCCAGAGGAATAGTTGGCCGAAACGTCGTGAAACAACAACGATAAAGATGAGGAAATAGTCCACAAATAAATAAATAAAATACTACAAATTTGATCAATTACAATTGTGATTAAAAAGTACATTGTACAATATGTCATCTATTTCAGGAAAAGGATAAAGAAGAAAAAAAATGGCTGCTACTGCTATTTATGGACTAGTGGTTACGTGAGGTAACGAGAGTTGAGGGAAATATGCAAATGAGATGCAGTCGGTTTTTTAAATAAAAAGCTTGTGTGTCAGAGAAAGTGTGTATGTCTCTTTGGCAGAAATAAGTTCTGAAAAATGTGCACTGGGGTTTGGATACCGAGAATTGCGAGAAAGCGAACATAATGGTTGGAAATTCTTGCTTTGGGCGTTACTTTCTAATAATACCAACATATTTAGCTGCAACAATGACTTTCTTCCCAAAAATATCCCAAACAAACATTTCTGATATGCCAAAAATGCAGTAAATGAAATAAACATACTTATTTACATTCAAAATTAAAAAGACAAAAATGATTCCTTGCATAACAAAACAAAAAATATTTATTAAAAAAAAAATAGCCAACAAAGCAACAACAAAAGTGTCTTTATTTCACATTTTTGTTTCAAAAAGTATTTCATGAATTAAATAAGTAGTAGCAGAACCCGTGGAAATTCCACAGTAGCCGAAAATTTTAAAACACATAAATAAAATGGATAAAAAATAAAATAAAACAAATAACGACAAATTTAAAACAATGTAAGGCAAATTCTTTTTAACCTTAAAAAAAGAATTGATTTAAAAAATTAGATTTTTTTCAATGAAAATTAAGCACACAACACATTGTTTTTTTTCTGAATGATTTTTATATAAATTATTAAAAAAAACAGATGTCAATTCATTTGCAAATTTTTTTTAATTTAAAAAAAAACTATAATAAAAAAAACTCACAGTCTCCTCTCTATATGACTTTTTAAAAAAGTATAAAATAAACTAGCCAATTTGAAACCGTAAACAGAGAGCTATGTTTTATATATATATTTTTTGTTGTTTTAATTTTTGGAGATGAAATTGTTTTAATGATTTTTAACTGATAAAGAGCGACTATAAAGGAAGGTAATTCGTTTTCCATTAATTAATGTTTACGGTAGTTTTTTGTGACACTGGACGTACGGACAAGTAAATTAATATTTAGATTATTTGGATTATTTATACTACTATTCTCATATTGATTGTTATTCTCACAATTTTTTGCCTGATGTACGCTTAGACTTTCTTCAAGTGCATTTAAAACTCAAGAATCTATACGGAATTTTAAACTGAACTCTATTTTAATCAATGGGAGTAGGTTGTTTAGGTTTCGTCAGCTATGACTGCTTAGAAGTCTTAAGTTTTTGTTTTATTCTTAGTTAGTACTGCCTTAAATTCAGAAAACTGTCACTTGAAACTAATTATACTTAACACCTTTATCCGTTGCATCACATGTCCATGTAGAAACTCAATTCCGTATAGAAACTCAAGTATGAATTTCAAGAGCTTTAACCCCTCCGTTTTTTTTAAAGATGTGTGTATTACTACATATATATATATATATATATATATATATATATATATATATATATATATATATAGGTATATAAAATTAGGTATATATATATATATATATATATATATATATATATATATATATATATATATATATATATATATATATAAACTTTTCTTCTTCCTCTGACCGCAAGCTGGCTATCACCGGCCCATTCTTGTCCTCGACTTTACACGTCCATTTTCCTCAACGCACACTTTCTTTCTTTCAACCATATGATACATTTCGTCTTTTTTTTTCTTCTTTTTTCTTCTCGCGCAAATTTCCTAATTTGCATATGTGCGTTTTTTGGTTACTGTTGCTGTTAATAACTTTACAAGCCAGCCATCCTTCGCTGCTGCTGATACCTTCCCATGTGCTCATACACATATGTTACATATATATCAGCAGGGAGACCTGACGTTGTCAAGAATTGAATGATGATTAACAAATGTTCCACTCTCTCATACTTTCATTGTCATCAAAATCGGTGAAATCGCCCATTTTTAATCAAATCCATTGATTGCCTGTTATAATTGGGGGCCCATCCTAGTGTCCCGAGAGGAAGATCCACATGCCTCTCTGCAGTGACTTAGTCCACAAAACATTGTAGTCTAAATTGAACTGTGGAGAATTTAATACTAATCTTATGAAATTATTTTTGCATAATGACTTGAATTAAAGTTCAAATGCAAAAATCAAGTATTATGGTTAAATTGTGCTCTAAGCAGAAGCATTTATTTCGAACGTACCCTTGTCTTATCAAAGAGCCTACTGTTGATTCTATGAAATTATTTTTACATAATGTCTTGAATTAAAATTAAACGTACAGAATTCAAGTATTATGGTTCAATTTTGTTCTAAACAGGAACATTCATTTCGAACGCGCCCTTGTCTTATTAAAGAACCTACTGTCGATTTTATATGCTAGGCCTTTCTGCTTGTGCGGTGATAAAACTTTTTAAATGCACTTGTGATGTTAGGCTGAATAAAAGAAAAACCTTTTGACCCAAGTTAACACTTCAGTCAAAATCGAACTTCCTTCCTTAATCAGGTTTTTCAATTATCGATTTTCAATGCTTATCGGAGGCATTTCGATACAAAACCTACATTTCAAAATTCATAGGGAACTCACACACACACACACACACACACACACACACAGAGTTCCTTTTATATAATAGTAGAGATTGAGATTTCAAAATTTTTCAAAATAAGCGAGATGCAATCTATATCAAAGAAAAAATCCTTTTTACATAACATTTTGAGTAATATTATGTAATAAAATTTTAACCGGATCAGTTTTAAAAAATAAAATAAAGATAAAAATAAAAATAAAATAGAAATAAAAAATGACAAGTGGAACTCCGCTATTTAAGAAGCACTTGATATTCAGAATTTGAAATTTAACGGTTGAAAAGACCAGACAAGTGCAAAATTGATTTAAAACAAAAAACATCTAATTATTAAAATTAAATTGAAAGTTTAAAAGAAAATTCAATTTCATTTTAATAAATAGATATGTTTATTAAAATCAATTTTGTATTTGTCTGGCTTTTCCAATCGTTAAATTTAAAAAATAAAAATAAAAATTTTATAATAAAAAATATTTTATTTATTATTTAAAAAAGACATAGCACATAGAACATGTAATGCTAAAACAAAGATGCTTCAATGATGCGAAAATCAAAAAGAGAGAAAGAGCGAGAGACTTTACTGGAATAAAGTTTTACTCTTGCAATAAAAGATCAAATTCATATCGATCGGTGCTTCATATGCTAATGAGTTTGTACAGTCCAACTTGAGTCCGAGATTTTGTATTGATTTCTCATTAGCTTCGGATTATGAGCATAAAATCAAAGTCAAATTCTAAATATTTAGAAAGTATTGAAAGAGATTAATACAAGGTTTTAAGCAAATTACAAAAGCTGATGATTTTACCTGTCCATTTTCATATAATGATGTGCCGTCTCCATATAAAAAGTACATGCCAAAGAAGAATACGAGAGAATGCCATAAACCTGTAAATAAATTTAAAGAAATCAGTAACAAAATTGAAGTGATTCAAGCAAAGAATTACTACGCTGTTGCATGCCGACTGTTGATAAAATGCTTAAATAAAATACAGAGAAAGCACACGAAACCGAGATAAAAGATAATATGTGTATTAAACAACAACAACAACAACAACAACAACAACAACAACAACAACAATAATAATAATAATAACAATAACAATAATAATAATAATAATAATAATAATAATAATAACGACGACATCAATTGGAAACACACCAAATACTCGAGGAGGATCAAGGAGGATGGAAAGAGGGAAAGCAATAACTAGACCTCCACTGGATGAGTGCGAAGAGGATTGAGACCTTGGTGTGGCTTTTACTGCTACCCAAATTCCAGTAAAGACCTGTGATAGCTACCAACGAGAAATCAATGGTTAGTGGCTTTTGTGATAATACAAATTAATTTGTAAATATTATCACAAGAAGTGGAGAGTACTGGAAATTTGTGGAGACTTGTTGTCACTCAGACTCCAAGGAACACCACAGGTTGTTCCCAAAGAGAAATTTTTGTTGATTTGTGTGAAAGCTCATAGTGAATGAATAATAATTAGGGCTATGACAAGAGAATATTTTTTTCATTATTTTGACTCTCGAGTATATATCAGTTAATATCTTATATATTTTTACACAAGGTCATGTGGTTCTCGATTGATTAACTGTGTCTAACTATGTCAGATATATACTCGAGAGTCAAAACAATGATAAGAATATTGTCTTATCATAGCCTTAATAATAATACAGGAAAATTCTGTTGCAAGGTTATTTAAGATATCGACAAGACAGTGACAACATTTACTGGTTCTCAACTAATAATAAAAACTATAACAGTTAAAACTATAATATTTAACACTATATTATTCAAAACTATAATATTTAAAACTTTAATATTTAAAAGTATAATATTTAGAAGTATAATATTTAAAACTATAATATTTAAAACTATAATACTTAAAACTATAATATTTAACACTATAATATTTAACACTATAATATTTAAAACTATAATATTCAAAACTATAATATTTAAAACTTTAATATTTAAAACTATAATACTTAAAACTATAACACTTAAAACTATTGACATTTGAAAATTGATTTCCAATGCATAGGTTGCACATTTTAATAAAAATAAACCTCTATTAATATTAAAGTATGGAATTGCGTTACATGCTTTCCCATCTTTTGAAATATGCATACTTGTTGTATGTGACCTGTGTGTAGTCCACGTCTTCGATTAATTAATAGGAACACAAGTCTTCGTTAGTTGGAGGATTTAATAGGATGAGGAATACATTAATAGATAGTTACAGAAATCCGAGTTAGACATATTAAAAAGTATTCACTCAACTAAGAGAGGGAGAGGGAAGGGAGATCTTAGGATCCTCTCCGGGCAATTTTCTTAACTTTTTGTTTTCGCTGGGAATGCCAGAGATTCATCTGCTATTTCGAAAGCTCCAACGGAGAGATCTTTTTCAAATTCTAATCGTTTCTTTAAACGCATTTTTTTGCGTCTCTCTTGCCCTTGATGTATTCGCTAGGTAGTTGTGTGTGTGTGTGTGTGTGTGTGTGTGTGTGTGTGTGTGTGTGTGTGTGTGTGTGTGTGTGTGTGTGTGTGTGTGTGTGTGTGTGTGTGTGTGTGTGTGTGTGTGCGTGCGTTTGTTTCTGTAGATAGGAATACACAATGACCTTGTCAATTTTCATCTTTTTTGTGGAGGCACCATTACAATATACAATCCATTGATTTTTGCCAATATTTTATATAAAATGAATTGACACTCTTAAACTTTATTTATTGAGATGAAATAGAATTCACTTTTACTTTTTATAGTGTTTGAAATCTAACTTCATTAAATGCTTTTTAACGCTCAGTCAGTCATTTAAATAACTCTTTCAGTGATAGTTTTAATAGTTCATATTCGTGGTGCAATAGTTTCTGTGTTTAGCTGTTAATTGAAAGGTTAGGAGTTCAAGTCCACCAAGACAATATCTTTTATTTATTCTTAACCTTTTTCGAGTTGAACCGAAAACGTATGTGACTTACACATTTTGGAAAAGAAAAAGAGAACTTTTAAAGATCATATTTAGAGAAAGCAATTTTATCACACAAAAATTTTAGTTATAAAAGTAAAGTCACTAGAATCCAGTTTGATTTCTTCGTAAACAATTTAGAAATTTCTCTGAATTATTTCGTGAAAGTCATTTTTTCTAGCTTTAATATTTTAAAATATTTTGCTTTTCCTCATCTGTTAAAATATTGATGGTTTTGCAACCGACATGCATCTAATAATTTTAGAAATTGGCATTAATTTAACTCCCAGATATCATCATATCAGTACAGCTAGTATATATATATTTATATATATATATATATATATATATATATATATATATATATATATATATATATATATAGACATTTGAAAATAATTTCTGACGAGGACGCATCACAGACCGTCTGAAACGCGCGTAAACGATTTCAATGACTTAAAAACATTATTACAATGATCCAAACATAATTCTCAATGAAAAACCAAGACACGGAATAATAAAATAATGTTAAAAAATACACATTGTTGGTGACTACTCCCTTATTTAAATATATATATATATATATATATATATATATATATATATATATATATATATATATATATATATATATATATATGTATAACTATGCCGGGAGTCGTAGTTTAATTCATGGGTGCATAATATCTAAGACTTAAAAAATGTACTTGATGCCCTCTTGTTAAATGCTCAAAATTATAAGATTAGGATAAAGGTTAAGTGGAGTTATCCTTGAAAAGGAGTAGCACTCACCTCTGCACCTCAGTCTAGTAGTAAATGAAAAGAGAGTCTTTGGTTCACTTGCGACAATTTTACTTTATATATATATATATATATATATATATATATATATATATATATATATATATATATATATATTCAAAGGCTATCAAGCAAATATAACCGGTGAACCAAATGCAAGAGGAATACAAACAAGTGCACTTAAAGGGACAATTAGAATCTTGAAATGATTTGTCGGTTGGAATGTATGAGATAGTGGGTGAATGTTTGGCATCTCACAGTATGCCCTATATTTAATTGAAAAAAAAAAGTGAAATATATATATATATATATATATATATATATATATATATATATATATATATATATATATATGAGCAAAGAGTTAATAAAATATGTTAAAAAACACTTTGAAATGAGTTAAAAACATATTTAATCTGAAAAGGAAACACTAGATAAATGGATAGTCCTTGATCCGCGGAGTTTCAAAGAAATACTTTCCTTCTCATCAGAGGGTAGGAATTAGCAAAATTCGGGATCGGATTTTGCATGCAGAAGTATTTGATGAAACAACAAGTAAGTCAAAGATCTTACTTGAAAACAAAAAAAGTGAAGCAGAGGGAATATGGTAAAGAAAAATGATGAGAAGGAAAGTATTTTTTCGAAACTCCACGAAAATCCATTTATCTAGTGTTTCCTTTTCAGATTAAATATGTTTTTAACTCATTTCAAAGTGTTTTTTTTAAACATATTTTATTAACTCTTTGCTCATATTATAAGCTCTATTTCCTATTTGATTTTATCGAGCTTTTATATCTGGCTGAGATAATTTTATAAATATTAATTCTTTAATATTTATAATTTACTTTAATTTTACCATCTTGGATCATTTTGGTAAATTCAATTGTAATTTTCATTTTATATATATATATATATATATATATATATATATATATATATATATATATATATATATATATATATATGTATTCCTGCGGAAATATGATTACTAATTCTTAATTTATGAAGCTCAATATAATTACAGAGCATAAAAGAAACAAACGACAAAGATTATATTCCAAATTTCATGATGTTGACCATCTTACAATTTATTACTTTAATTATGTTGACATTCCTAATTCTTGACAGCAACTGTTTTGTAGTGCAAAATCATTCATTTAATTATTATATCAATTAATGAATCTATTCTGCCCTTCACTCATCAGAAGAAATAGCAACTATCAATTCATTAAAAGAAAATAAAATGTGTTCGGGTATGATTACAAAATCCGAAAATTAGAAGAGAAATTGCAATTACCTTTTATTTTATCTTATATTACGCCATTTTGAATTTTATTTTTTATTATGCTATTATATATATATATATATATATATATATATATATATATATATATATATATATATATATATATATATATATAACACAACCAAAACTACAATGAGGATCTTTGTTACTTTCATCAAAATTGGAAATATTTTCAACTTTTCACCAGCTATGGGCAAATAGTTTCACTGCTTTATGGATACCTTGCGAAAGGTGAATGCTAAAAGAGTAAACCCTGACAAAAGTCTGATTTAGAGTTCCAATGGACGGATGGTGAAGCATTGCAACACGTTTCCAGCAACTTCTCCAACTGCACTGGCTCCGACTGTATTGTCTTGCCTTTGGCTTGACTTTACCTGCAACGTCGAGAGGGTAACTGGGCAAACCTGAGTCTCCTTATCACCTGCTCAGGCCTGTATCTGGAGAGGCAACTGCAGTGCACCAGACTAGATGCAGAACGTCATTGTCTCACGAAACAAAAGGTTGCCATCATAACTGTTCTGGGGTAACTGACACCCCTATTCCTGTCTTCACATGGACTCTCCCATCGCTGTGAAAGGCAGCCATTTTGGACTCTCTAATCAGAGATTCCATGCCAGCCTAATCGTTGACATGACTTTACAGACTCTCCTGTTTGATATTGTGAACCCCTAAAATAAGGCCACAACATCTGGCGACGTAGGAATGAAAAAACCTCACAAGGACCCTTTCCTTTGGACTAATAATCAAAAACGTCTATTTTCCTATTTTTCTGACTCAACTTTAAATTTTTCTACCAGCTTGGAAAAGTTCAACAAGTTTGCTTTTTTTTTTCAACAACAAGAAAAAAAAAAGAAAGTCATCGCCAAACAAAAACTGTGAGTAGAAAAAATATATATTGCTGTCCTAATCAATTTCTTGTTTTAAAACGAAATAGATTACATTCTATGCTGGGAAAAAAAAAAGAGTTATTGGTGAACTTGAATTTACGCTTTTGTATTTTTGAACACACGTGTGGTTAGCTGGTAAGCAACCATTTTTTTTTCTCTGCCAAAGCAAAAAAACTTAAGGAAAACTTGATGGAGTCATTTCCTAATGTTTTTTCGGGCAAATTAGGCTGCTGCACAAAAATGAAGGCGAAGTTCGAATTAAAAGATAACATCACCCCGGTTTTTAAAAAGAAACGCAGCATACCATTTGCCTCCATACAAAAAATTGATGAGGAGCTAGATAGACTCGTCAAGGCAGGAATACTGACCCAAGTCGACTACAGTGAGTGGGCTGCCCCCACTGTATACGTAAAGAAAAAATCAATGGATATTAGAGTCTGCGCAGACTTCTGACAGGGTTGAATGCAGCACTAAGGGATCACCACTACCTGCTACCTTGCCCCGAGTAAGTATTTACGAAACTCAATGGAGGAAAAATTTTCTCAAAACTAGATTTAAGCGAAGCATACCTACAAATTCCCGTGGAAGAAGAAAGCTCCAGACTCTTGTGTATTACCACCCACAGGGGACTGTTCAAGTTTAATAGGTTAGCTTTCGGGATCAAGGTCGCCCCGGCTATCTTTCAGCAAATAATCGACACTATGTTGAGCGGCTTTGATTTTTCTATAGGATACCTAGATGACATTCTAGTAAAAAGTGAATCTATAGAAGAACATAAAAGACATGTTTTTCGGGTATTTGAAAAAATAAGTGAGTATGGCTTCACACTGAAAGACACAAAATGCGAATTTTTCCTCAACCAAATTAAATATCTTGGTCAGATAATAGACAAGAACGGTAGACGGCCCGATCCTGAAAGGTCCACAGTGATAAGAAATATGCCTGAGCCACATGACTTAACAACTTTGCAAAGTTTCTTAGGCTTAGACAACTATTATCAAGCTTTTATTCCAAACCTGCATACTTTACGTGCACCCCTAAGCGAGCTACTTAGGAAGGACAAAGTTTGGGATTGGACCACAGAATGCCAGACTGCATTCGAAAAGCTAAAAAACGTGCTCACATCAGAACTGTTCCTGACCCATTATGATCCGAAACTGGACATAATCGTCGCTAGTGACGCTAGTGCATATGGAATCGGCGCATGCATCCTACATAAAATGCCTGATGGTTCAACGAAACCGATAGCACATGCGTCTAGAACCCTACTACCGGCAGAAAAGAATTATTCCCAAATAGAGAAAGAATCTCTAAGTATTATTTTCGCTGTGACTAAATTCAATAGATTTTTACATGGAAGACATAAGTCGCTCATCGCTATCTTTGGTTCAAGAAAAGGATTGCCTACACATACGGCAAACAGACTGCAAAGATGGGGAACAATACTACTCAATTACGACTTCGAAATGGAGTTTCTACCATCAAAGAAGTTAGGACATGCTGACGGCCTATCCCGGTTAATACCAAAAACTGGAGAACCGCTTGAGGATTCTGTTATCGCATCACTTCAATCAGAGAAGGACTACAGTTTGATTCTATGTAACACAGTGAAAGAACTTCCGGTTACCCTAGACGACATAAAAAAATCCTCAAGGATTTTCACACAGGACACCCTGGCGCCACCAGAATGAAGAGCCTCATGCGTTCATACGTGTACTGGAAAAGCATGGACAAGGACATTGAAGAAAAAGTGAAATCATGCAGAGGATGTGCTCTAGCTGCGAAAGCACCACCTATTCAATTCAGTCCATGGTCCAAAGCCGACTATCCATGGTCACGAATACATGTGGACTATGCAGGACCACTTGATGGACACTACTACCTTATAATAGTGGACAGTTTTTCCAAGTGGCCCAAAGTCTTTAGATGTAAGAGCCCAACTACGGACTTCACCATAAAAACTCTTCATGAGTTATTTGCACGATTCGGAATGGTCGACTGTTTAGTGTCAGATAACGGCACTCAGTTTACGTCCGGGGACTTTAAAGAGTCCATTAGAGACTTCCAAGTGGACCACATTACAACTCCGACATACCACCCCAGGTCAAACGGCCAGGCGGAAAGATTTGTGGACACACTGAAGAGAGCTTTGAAGAAGGCTAAGGACACGCCATCCAAAAAAGCCCTACAACAATTTCTTCAGGTGTACCGCATAATGCCCAACGAAAACACATCATCCCAGATGTCTCCAGCGGAAGTAATGTTTGCAAGGAAAATACGGCCAGTTTTTGATAAGTTATTACCAAAGCAGGTAAAACACACCAAGCTGACGATACCCAAGAAGAACTACATGCCGGGAGAAAAGATATTTTTCCAAATGCATAAAGATAATAGTACCTTCTGGGAGCGGGGAACGATCATTAACAGGATCGGTCGTATGGTCTATATGGTGGAAGGACCACACTCCACACATAAAAAACACTTAAACCAAATTCGCAAACGCACTTCAGACGAGCCAAGTGAAATTCCATCTGAAGAAGAGACGATGGACCTCCTATATGAGGCATTTGATCTGGAACCTCCTCAAACCAGTACGGAAATACGCCGTTCCACTAGAAAAAGGAAGCTGACGGACCCCTTGGAAGTCAACCCTAAGAGAAAAAAATTATATTTCAGGGAAATAAATCTTCGGAGGGGGGTGTTCTGGGGTAACTGACACCCCTATTCCTGTCTTCACATGGACTCTCCCATCGCTGTGAAAGGCAGCCATTTTGGACTCTCTAATCAGAGATTCCATGCCAGCCTAATCGTTGACATGACTTTACAGACTCTCCTGTTTGATATTGTGAACCCCTAAAATAAGGCTACAACAATAACACAATACGCTTTTATTTATTATGAAGACTTTTATACTCAATAATGTAGGGTTGTATTTAGAGTTATCATTTCCGTTATCACATCTTATATTGTAAGAAAGGAAAATAATTCATTTATTGTGTTTTTATGTACGCTTTTATTTTAGGAGAAAATAGAAAAATGTCATGCAAATATGATTTTTTTTCCTATTTACTCTTTATTTTTTAGATGTAAATTTAGACACAAGATCGGTTTTAATGTGGGAAAATCAAATCCCTCATAAAAGAGCACTCTAGATTGGAATAAAAATAAAAATTGCCTCGGTCTAAAAGGATTTCTCCTTCAATGACACAAGACAGAATAGATTAAATGTAGCATCGTAACAGATACTACACTTCGTTCCTAGCCAAAAGGCCAAGGAGTTGAGTGTGCATTTGCCCCTTATTACAGAAGAGAAAAATTCAGAAGGAATGTAAAAAAAAAAAAAACATTTTTTTTTAAATGAACAAGAATTCATGCTGGAAAATGCTTGTGTCAAACTTACCTAAAATATTCCATTTTAAAAAGTTTGGTGCGTTTAGTTTTTCATTTTTAATAAATTTTCTGAAAAATAAAACAACAAAATAAAACAACAAAATAAAACAAGAATTCATAAAAGTAATTTTGTAAATATATAACAACAAACATGCTTGATTGTAGTGAATTGAATATTGGTGTAATTTATCTTGCATTCTATTATAATAGATTTTTTAGCCTATTAAAAACGGGAAAAAGTTATAGCCCATTGATTTAGAATGCTTTATGCCAAATTGATGGTTGAATATGGTTACCTTTGTGTTCATATAATACTTGCACTAAAAATTCTGATGAATTTACCACTAAACTTTTTAAAGTTACAGTTAAGTTTTGGAATAAGTTAAAGGATCCGTTATAATTATACAATGTAAATGGTAAGACTACATTCTTAAAAGCAATTACACATAACGTAAAATATCAGTTTCAATTCATTATTTTGAAGACTTAATAATTTTATAACTAATATTTTTAACAAATCTTAATATCATACTCGGCCAGCTTTCAACAGCTTCGTAACTCTCACTTTCCTTATTTTATCCTTTAGTCCTCACATTCCATGAGCGATGTTTCTGACAAATGGGGGATGAATTGCTGTCGTCTGGATCGGAATCTATCCATCTAAAGTTGTTGTTGGCTAGTTTTTGACTTTGAAGTAGCATTTTTTTAGCTCCTTACGTCAAGTGGCTTCATGCCTTATCTGGAGCGATTTTCATAAAATATAATATTGTATTTAAATTACCGATAAGTTTGTGGTCTTGCAAGTAAATCTACTTGTTGGATGTCTTTTTCAAATAAGCCATACATTAAGACCGGCATTGATGTGAAGGTGATGTTGTAGAACATGAGGAGGAAACTTTCATACAATGACTGAAACGAAAGTAAAAACAAGATACAAGATACATTAATAAATAAATAAAAAATAAAAAAATATGCACATTTGCACCCTGCTTCACATCACCAAGTTCCCCTCTCTTACCCAACCCACCACATTTAATCCCTCCCTTTCTCTCTTACTACTGCTTACATACCCCGTCAGTTTTTCTTACAAGCTACACTGTATAAAATGTTGAGTTCTATCTAATAATGCTCATTTTACCAAATAAATATGTTCGAACGAATCGAGCGAAATATCCACGGCCCAGCTTTAATATTGTATTTCTTATTTCTACTAGCATGTCCATTTGCTTATCCACTATTCCATCAGCTAAATTTCCATCGCATTTGAAATTTTTATTTCATATTTACTCTCTCACACACTTACATAAGTAAAAGATAGAAAAGCTTTGACGGTCTTATTCATAAAATTAAAATTCTAATATGTTTGAATTGCATAACACGGAAATATTTACCAGTATTTTTTGAAGAGTGTTTGTTGGTTTGTCACGCTTAGTTTTAACGCAATTTTAATTAGAAAATGTAAAGATCAAATGGACACAATTTTGTTTCTTTAGGAGTTTTTGGTACAATGGTTCTTGCATTCGACAGTTAATCAAACGCTCGGGGGTTCACATTCACCAGGAGGGCGATACCTTTTATAATTCAAAAATATTTTTCCTTAACGCTTAAACCTCTTTTTGTTTGCGTTTAAACATAATTACTACTACTACTACTACTACTACTACTACTACTACTAATAATAATAATAATAATAATAATAATAATAATAATAATGATAATAATAATAATGATAATAATAATAATAATGATAATAATAATAATAATAATAATAATGATAATAATAATAATAACAACATAGTAATAATAATAATGATATTGTTGTAGCCTTAATGGCCGGTAATAATCAAGACTAGCACATTGGTATAGTTAACAAAAGTGTAAAAGCAAAAATATGTTACAGAAGTACACGTCATAACTACCACGAATCACTATCCAATAATGTGTTAGCTATAACTATATATTTATTGTCTCTGGGCAAGTCCATTATACTTGAAATAAGTATATCAGCTTTCCTCATAACAGATAGCAAGATGATTACTAGTAGTAAGATATAATGATGGAAGCAGGGCGTTTTTTGTTGCGGATAAAATATTAAGATTAGAAATCAAGACTGAATTTGTTTTGACAAGTTGTAATTTATTAAATTCGGCATTTGAATTTATAAAATAAATATGTGTTTTGTTCTTTAAAGAAACAATGTGTAGAAACAAAAACAGTTTTTGCATTATTATTCATCGGGCTATTGTTCTCAGCTTGAGTGTGATTTTCACAACGTTTTCGGTCGATATAACCTCCGACCTTCTTCAGGTGTATCTTGTCAAACTCGGGAATGTTTCTGTCGAACTCTGGAATTTGGACGGAATTTCGAGCGGAACCCTTTATTTACTTCACGGGGGTAGCGTGCTCTTGTTCTGTCAGCCATGACTGGATAGAGGTCTTAAGTAACTCGCAAATGTATATTTCGGTCGCCCACACTGAGGATTGAACCTTCAACCTTCAGGAGAATATCACTTTTACAACTGATTTTTCTCAGTACTCTAACCACTGCGCCATGGGTCCTTGCACAGTGGTTAGAGTACTGGGAAAAGTCACGAGGGAAGTCTGTGCTTTGCACTCTTACTGGGAGCTGGCTGGGAAGCGACGGCATATAAAGACTTGAGTAGGATTAAGATAATATCAGCATTAAAAGTAAGGAATCTAAGATTCTTGTCTCGAGTCTTCATTTGGAAGCCAACTTGTAGGGTATAAAGTACTTCTCGAAATGCTAGACAAATTCGTTTGAGCAAAGGAAAAAGTGTTGATTTTCAGATTTATGTGATGTGGCATCCTTAATAAAGTAATGGCTTTATGACACATAATTATAAGAAACAATATCATATCTAACGATTTCAGGACTTTCATATGCAGTAGCTGTAAAAAACATAAGCACCACAATATTACACGCTCCTCAAAATTAATCTTTTCTAAGTCCATCACTTCAATTATGATAGTAAAATATTTTTGATGTATTTGAGGTCTGGTCTCTTGCACTTATTAAATGTCATAAGTGTACAATAGTGTACAGAGGGGAAACGGCGACGGGGCTGTGGCCCCAATGTCTCAAATTTGAGGGAATCTAATCATATTCAAACGATCTCCCTTTCTCATGATACTTTTCAGTACTAGGACTTATACTTGAATCTTTATGAACCTTTAGGGGACGAATATTCCAGTTAGTATTAAATATGGTTACAAATTAATTCCATATTCCTTATGGTTTCTTTTAAAAAAAGAACAAAATATGAATAAAGTCAGTTTACTTTTTGGAATGAATTCACTTTTGAAAATTGAAAGAATGTGAATGCAAGAATAAAAGAATATAAGAATAAAAGACTATGAGAATGCTCACCTGTTGTGAAAAGGCCGAAAAGCATGCGTAATATATTTGAACTGTGATGAAGGCGACGTTCTTTAAGATAAAAACAAAACAAAAACATTTTTAAGCTTCGAAAAAAAATTGAAAAATAAAAAATAATGAAAACAAAAGAAAAGTAAAATTCTGACATTCATTTTTGAGGCGGATGAGGATAAGTTTTATTCTTCTTAAACTAACAAAATATATCGGTATTGGCTAGTTTTTTATTTATTTTAGTGGTCAGCATGATTGGCGAGTAAAAAAATAAAACCTGCTCGGTATGAAGTGTTCAGACAAAACACTAGAATTCGTGTTTAAAATCTCATAAGAATCTGTTTATGAATAAGAATGATCCTGTTTGTAAATTTATTGGCACATATTCTAAACCAACCAGTCGAGGTTTGATTAACAGATGGTGACCATTAGTTAGACTATGACAGATAGTATGATCAAGTTTGGTGACGATTGCTCAAGCGATATTTTTCTCAACGGTAAGTTGCATTAAATATATTTATTTTTATGTTTTTAGTTTAACTTCCAAACACGGACAGAAAGTTGTGATCATGTTGTAAGGAGATGATGTTACCGTGTTAGGCCTTTTTTTTAATGTTAGTCGGTCACTATGGTGTTTTAAATGCTTTTCTATAAAGGTACATTGGAAGGGCCGTGGATACAACCCCAACTAAATAGATGTTGCTAGTTTAAATTTGATAAAAATGAATAAAATAGACAATATTTCCAAAGATAAAAATTGCAGAAGTGTGACTCATGCAAACAAAATGATAAATTAAAACAAACAAAATTCATTTATGTAACTGTGTGAAGTGTAGTTTTTATTTTTTTTATTTTTAAGAGTTTTGTATTCGCAGAAACTTTTTCATCACCGATTACAGCTTGGATAGGTACTATTTCAACTACCATTCCGATAATGGTCTTGTTGCTGTCGGACTGAAGTATAGTTCTATTCATTTCTCAAAGAGCCACCTTTCTAGGCTTTATTTTCTTTTGTGGAAGGGGTTAGTTTATTGCTAATCGCCTGAGGTACGCCTACAGAACAATGCTGACAAGGTTGCTCAGGTATGTTTTGTAGACCAGAGTGTGCTTATCCTAGTACGCTACCTTATCAAAACCACACCAGATATTGTGGCTAAACTCCCGAAGAGAAAGTACATAAATTCATCACTAATTCCGATTGAACCAGAAGAGGACACCTTTCATAATTAAGGAATATAATAAATGCTCCAATGCTGTAGCAATTCAAGGCGAAATTTAATAGGTGTTGTGCTATTGTATCCCATTTTGTGTAAACTTCTACCAACTTACCTTGCAGAGAAACTGAAGCATGTTTGCTTTATTTTTTACTAAATTTATTGAATTAAATAACTGAACGAAAAAAAAGCATAAGATAGTTTCGATATTATCTCAGTTGGTTTGGGGTTGGTTAACACTTTTGAAAAAGTTAATGTTATTTATGAAAGGTTTTAATCAGACTATTGCAATATTTTTTATGTAAAGAGGAGGATATGATCACTGAAAATTGGAAGGTTCTACTTATAGACACTGATGATAGAAACTGACGAATCAAATGGAGCCACGCTCTGCTAGCAACCAATCAGAAACCAGAATTGCTCCATAAAATATTGACTCTTTAGCATTTTAGCACATAATTGTTTTCGTGTCAACACAAGAGCGACCTTTTGCTCTTTGCCTGTCCATAACCTGTACAGAACAGCTACCCACTGAAAACTCTTCATCTCTTTGACTTGCTACCCATCAGAAGCCTTTCTAAAATTAAACGTGGCTTTCAATTCAAGACAAAACTTCTTTTTATATACGATTTGTGAACAAGAATTGATTTTTAGTTTTTTGCTTTCCTTCAATAAACGGTAAATCTATAGTAGTCGCAAATCAGACGTTATTATTTATTTCAGGTACGTTTGATTGTTCAAGTTGTGTTCTCTTTTTTTACACATGTAGTTGTGCGTTGAATTTAACGATCCCGCCATCCATCCAGCGCGGCTGTAGCCGAGATCGAACTTACCACACGAGTTTGAAGAGTAATTCAAATCTTGTCGGTAGCTGAATACTTGATGCTTCGCCAGGGTTATCAAGGGTATTTTTTTTTATCGTGATGCTATCACTAGATGGGGTGCCTACCACGGCCTAAGAGAGTCCCATCTACCCTCGAGAGAAGGATGGACCGCTCCAGTTTCTCAACCTGGTATTTTATCTAGCGGTACATACAACGCCTTGCCTTCGCAGGCTCAACGTTGCTTAACTTCAGTGATCTGGCGAGAACCGGTGTGTGATTGTGCCGTATTAACGATCCTTAGTTTTCCAAATGAGACCGATGCTATTGTTCTCTAACTATACCCATCTAATAATAATAGCTTGTTGTATTTTCCCATCAACTACATTTAAAAATAGCCACAATATAATAATTAAATAATTAGTCATCTTCAATATGGCATACGGGGAAATGCGAGGAGGTATTTATATTTTGTTAAAACATTTTATGTCCGTTGAATGTTCATATTGTTTTGGACAACAACAACAAAAAATACAAACACCAAAAGCATTACAAATGATGAGTTTAAGGAAAAATAATTTGTTTTGAACCAATTCTCAGATTTCTAATTTTGTATACTTCCGGTTTGTTCTTTGTTATGAATAGCATATAAGCGAAACTATTATATAAGAAGATGTATGTTGATAAGCAACCTTAATGTCAAATATGCCACGAAGAGTAATTTGTTTGGCAATCGAAAAAAGAAAAAAAAAAAAAAAGAAAGAAAAGATAAAAAAATTATTTTATTAAAAAGAGAACGAAACAAACGCAAACCTTATAGAAAAAATATTGCACCAAATTTGCAAGTCTAATGTAGAAGTAATGACCGTGGACCAGTAACGCAGGCATGAGGAATTTGAAACGAGCAAAAGCGTAATCACTGCATCGGACAGCTTGACGTCCTTCTTTGCCTGCCATCCCTATATAAGAGGAAAAAAGAAGAAAAAAAAAAAGGAAATTACAAATAACAGATGTTGAAGAAGGATTAAAGGCCTTCTGCCCCCCCCTCCAAAAAAAAACTGAGATTAAATAAAATAATTCTACAAATAAAAACAAAATATAATTTCCGCACAGATATTTAAAAAAGCATAACTCGTTAAAAATTAGTAATATGCCATAAAAATAAATTTAGAAAATAAAATAATGATGCAACTCTTTTCCTCTGTCAAGGAGGTTATGTTTTACTTTGTATTTGTTTGTTTGTTTGTCAGTTAGCAACTCCACATACTGAGTTGGATGGATCTTCATGAAAATGATAATGTGGTGTACTACCACCACTACTACTACGACTACTATGGAATACCTTCCCCCTTCTTTTTTTTATATATTTCTTTCTATCCTTTCTTTTCCTTTCTTTTTTATCTTTCTCTCTGTCTTTTCCTTTCTTTTCTCGAGATTTCATCTGAGGCTTTTTGGCCAATCATAATCGAGGACTTACGCACGAAAAAGTTTGTTTTCAAAAAAAAAAAAAAAAAAAAAACGTAGGCGGGACAGTTTGGAAAAAGAAACGAGAAGATCCCACGTGGACTGAAGGCAAAAGACGCTCTCCAAGTTTCTTCCGCACACGAAGAACTCAAAATGCTAACTTTTTTAATGAAACGTTACATTAATGTTACATTAATGTTAGTTTAATGTAACGTTACATATATTTATTGTTTTTCTTTCTTTTTTTTTTTTAGCAAAAGCATTTATCATTTATCACCGTTACTCTCCCGTCTTGACACCACTTAAAGAGTCTCTCGCTGCCACAGATCCATTTAACCTGATAGCGTTTCTCTTTCTTCTGACTGTATGCTGACCACAGCCGGCTCCTTCTCGCCTTCACTTTACACGTCCATCTCCTTCAACGTCGACTTTTTTCTCTCTGACCACATGGTGTCCTTTTTTTCTTCTTTTTCTTCAGACAGAAGCCTGAGCACACTTGCCAATTTGCATACACGTTCAAACGCTGTTCCTGCTGCTAATATAATCGCTTACCATCCATCTTCCAACTGTTGCTAATATTTTCATTATAAAAATGTTTTTTTTTCTTTTTTGCTATCACGTTTAGTTTTTTCATCATTTTTTTCTTTTTTTTTGAAATCCCAACATAAAATTCCTTGACCACAAATTGTAAGAATTTTTTGTTAGTGTTATCTGACGATGCTGATATTTCTATCTGCAATACAATAAAGTAATTTAGGTTTGATTTGTCTTTTGATGGCTCATCAACCATTTTTATGTTATTTAATGCACAGACAATATTTATTGTAAACGATTCAGTGTATGTGTTTAATTAAAGACAACTTGCTATTTTACCCACAGCTGGAAAATAAAAATAAAGGCGCATACTTTTCTGAACTATATAAGTGCAAAACTTAACATATTAAATCCAATAGGATTTAAACTGAGTATAACCAATTTATACATAAACTCCTGAGCTTAATATTCACAGGCAACGTGAATTAGAACAAATATACTGAGGACATTGCCAAGGCTGCTGCAAAGAAGGTGGGCTCCCTCTACTGTGCTAGAAAATTACTCACACCTGAGAGTATGGATAATCTCTACAAAGCCACCTGGATGTATGGAGTATCTACCACTAGTCTCTCCCTCTCAGGTGAGGTTCAAATAAGTCTTACATCTAATAGATTCCGCACTATGATCAAGCTCTAACCTATGTCCTATCGCCACAATGTTGTATACCTGCCTGTTTGAAAAGTATTTTAACGGTATGTGCTCTGATGAATTCATAGCACTTGTGATCCTTTGACGTACATACTCCTGATCAACATGACAAGTAACAAAATCCTACCTCTTCACTGTCGAGGCCCCTAGATAAAGGAAAACTTCCTACTCTAATAGTTTCTTCCGTTGGGCTGATAGACTTTGAAATTCCCCCTTGTTTCTTGCTTTCCTTACTGTATTGATAGGCAGAAATTTAAATGTAATGTGAACAGACATCTTGGTACACAACTCGCCACAATCCCCTGATAGATATATTCCCAAATAGTAGCTCCTTCTATCCAAATCACAATATGCATTGTCTGGGATTAAAAAGAGTAATATATATATATATATATATATATATATATATATATATATATATATATATATATATATATATATATATATATATATATATATATATATAATGGGTTGAGAGATTCCAACGAGAGAAAGATGTATATCTAAATGAGAAAGGTCACCAACAATTGGTATGTATTTTCTAACATTATTTTATTATTCCGTGTTTTGATTTTTCATTTAAAAAAAGTATCATATTTAGATCATTGCAATAATGTTTTTAAATTATTGAAATAGTTTTTTTACCATTGAAATAGTTTTTAAATCATTGAAATGCGTAAAAACTATTTCAATAATTTAAAAACATTATTACAATGATCTAAATATGATACTTTTTTTAAATGAAAAATCAAAACACGGAATAATAAAATAATGTTAAAAAATATATACCAATTGTTGGTGACCTTTCTCATTTAAATATATATATATATATATATATATATATATATATATATATATATATATATATATATTTAATTGTACAGAAGTTCAGAAAAACATTGGTACCGTCGGTTTCAAGCCCAACATAAAGGGAACCAGTTAATGGTAACACGTAAACGATGTTCGGCACTCGTCAGCCATGTTGTTTCTGTTCGAGGAAAAAATTGATCGCCATATATATTTTATAACTTACTAACTAACTCTACCTACGTATTGAGCACTTTTGAAGTAAATACTTAAAGTTTACGCATAGATCTATACTTTCGTATATTAATTTTATGTGAGTAAATTAAGTAGTTATATATATATATATAAAGAATAAGAAAAGTATAACATTTTATAACTTTTCTTTATTCGTTTTCTATTGGTGACGTGCAGGAATACAATATATTATTATGAAAAAAATTTAAAAACTTTTTTTACACGTACATAATTTTCTACTCATCCTTCGGTCTTCATCACTGTAGTGAAAGTGATGCGCATGCACGGGTGAAGAGGAGAAAAGAAGAAGAAGGAGGAGAAGGTATAGTAAATGAGAAGGTGCCACGTCAGTTTTAAATGCATATACATATACGTATACACATGCACACATGCACACGATACATATATACATATAAAAGAAAAATCAAAAATTAAACAGTAAATAAGTATGAAGAAACGCGCATTTAACTGTCTAGGAATTTAAATTCTAACGATAGTATTTATTGCAAGAGAGAACGGCATAATCACGTTGAATATACAAAATAATCATGTTAACCTACCGGTTTCCATTAGATCACCAAAATTAAGCAACGTTAAACCTGGCCAGTATCAAATGGGTGACCATTTGGGAATACTAAAAAAACGCATGTCGTCTGCTCTAATTGGGATATACATACTGTCTGGGGACCCACATATGGATTTGATGTTTCAGTAGAAAGCAGAATGTTTGACACTCGGTAAATATAGCACAAGTGGTATTATTGGTTATTTGAGGGGTCTACAAAGTTTTCGAACGTACGGCCATATTACTGACTTTACGTGGGCCAAAATAATAAAAAAAATAACTTTAAAAAATCCAAAATCTCACACTTTCAATCATTTTCTGAACAAAAACACAACAAAAAATCACCACACTATTTTCACACATTTCAATTTTACAAACATTTCCTGAATATTTTTACGTTTTATATAAAGAGCTCCGCAGTCTGGATGAAAGACTTTGGTGTAGTTTAGAGATCCCCTGGTTTATTTGAATAGTTACTTTAATAGCTTGTGACAATATCACCACAATAACCTTTACTCCAAAAGTAACTCAGTCAGTTTAAACTGCTTTGTTTTCATTGATAATTTTTTTAACTGGTAAATCATCAACATGTTGAATAATTTTCTATTTGATATTTCCAGTATGTAACAGACTTGGTCTTGAAAAGTACAACATATCATATACAGTTGAGGTATATATTGTATACAGAAGTTGCAGAAGCAGTATCTGGTTCAGCTATGATAAAAAAACGGTACAATAGGACGTGAGTAATTTGAAGAAGAGTAAGGCTGCAAGCGAAATAGGCAGGGAGGAGCCTATCAGACATGTGTACACAACGCGATGTTGTATGAAAATAAAAACTGGCCAGTCATTGTTGAGGACATACGTTGCATGGAGAGAAATGATATAAGAATGATAACATGGATGTTCTATATGAGTCTTAAAGATAAGAGTTCTTGGGTTAAGTGATGTAGAACAGTTGAGATAGCAGAGTCAACTGGAAAGGGGAAAGGCCAAGAAAAAGATGGGAGGAAGTGATAAAAATGGATCAGAGAGAAAGAAGGATAAAGATCTGGCCAGAGATAGATTTCTTTGGAAATATTTCTAAAAGCCGTCTAACACATGCCAGTATGTAAAATCGACATTAAAATGATGATGATGATGATGATGATGATGATGATGATGATGATGATGATGATGATGATGACGACGACGACGACGACGACGACGACGACGACGACGACGACGACAACAATAATGACGATGGCGATGATAACAATGATGATGATGTATGCAGTATATGTTGCTTTGGTAACCAAACTGATTTAAATGTTTTCATAACATGAGCATCATTAAAAAAAAATCTTCCTGCTGTAAAATTCTTTTAAAATATAATTTCTTATTTGTGTTTTGTACGTAATGTTTGCTGATTATAAAAAATAACAAGTGAAGCATGCATGATCCCCCGTGAGTGCACAGTGAACGAGGTATAAAAAAAAATGACTAAGTTCAGCATCCCCCCTCCATTTGGCCCCCGAAGTCTCCAGGGGACATCAAATCCTGGTGAAAATGAACAAATGGTGCAGTTTTAGGCCTTAACATATGTAAATTTGAGTTCTGCACCATATAAAAAAGAAATGACTAAGTCCATCATTTGCCCCCGCCCCATTTAGCCATAAAAGTCTCCAAGGCTTTATCATTCGTTGACATCTATGTTGATGACACGACTATCTATGGCAACACATCAAAGGCCGTAAATGACAAAGTTCTCTCTAATTCTCTCTCCTCTGATCTTGAGCGCGTGGTACAATGGGGGAAGAGGTGGCTGGTCACTTTTAATGCACCCAAAACCAAGCTTCTATCTTTACATCATCAACGCTCTGATCCCCATCTGGCATCAATTGAAATGGATAGCTCTCGTCTTGGGGAGGCTCCATGTTTTGACAAGCTTCTAGGTTTGACCTTTACTCCTGATCTGAAATGGAATGTACATCAAATCTGTTGCCAGGGACGCTGAGAAAATGGTGGGATCCTTCTACCGCTCGAGAAGATATCTCACTACGAATGCAATTCTCTATCTTTATAAAAGCCAAGTACGTCCAAGGATGGAGTACTGCTGCCACATTTGGGCAGGAGCTGCTAAAAACAGCCTATCCTGCCTTGACAGAGTACAAAATAGACTTCGTGGTTTAGTGGGGGATGCCCTTTTCTCTTCCCTGCAACCTCTCTCCCACAGAAGAGACGTTGCGAGCCTGTCTTTGTTTTATGGTTATTTCCATGGCAGGTGCTCGTCTGAGCTCCAATCCCTCGTCTTCCCTCGCCAATCTTTCACAAGAAACACCCGTCTGGCTGCAACTACTGTCAATAATTTTCCCCACTCTTTCTCTGTGCCTAAATCCAAACGTAGATTCCATGAGCAAAGCTTCTTTCTTAGAACTGCACGCCTGTGGAACTCTCTGCCGCTTGCCTGTTTCCTACCTGACTACAACTTGAACGTCTTCAAATCCAACACAAACAATCTCCTGACAAACCGCCCCCTTAAATAAGACACTCTATCAAAACCCCCAATACTAATGATTACTACAATACTATCTCATTGATTACTGTACACGCAATAACCCTTATCCTTGAGTGGCCTTTGGGCCTTGATAAGTGGTGACTCCCATGTAACAAAAAAAAAATTTGAGTTCAGCACCATGCAAAACTGCTAGATAGACATACATAGAAGATTTTGGACAAATATGGTAAAATAGTTACAAAAATGGAGTGTTTTTATTAGCCCTAAAAGAGCCCCTGGGGCACACCCAAGAGTTATCGCGAAGTATAGGCAAACAAAATTATATATATATATATATATATATATATATATATATATATATCAACGGTGCATTTACAGGTTCACCTTCCTTTTGTCGCGGACCAAACACCATTACATAATGTAAAGAAACTCTAAAAGGTTAAAATTAGTTTTGTAATTACCGAGTCCAACGTCTGCTTCTTGTATCATGCTGACATCATTAGCACCATCTCCTATGGCAGCCGTAACTGGACGCTCTTTGCTTGTCTTTATTAATCTCACAACCTGAAGAAAGAAAAAGTTTATTTTGCAGGATTGTCATATAAAAATGTATTTATAGTAAGTTGTCTTCAAATATGGAACCTTTCATGGATGTAATTTGAAATTTAAATGTAAAAAAAAAATGGAGTCTATTTTTTAAAGTTTTTTTTTTTTTTAATATATATCGGATCATTTTGAAGAGCAGATCAATTTTATTTTAAGCACAGTCAGAATCAAGGTCAGAATCAAAGGGAATCAAACTCGTTAGAATGTTAGGGATCAAAGTCAGATTTATTAATCCGACTTTAATTATTACTGAATATTGGAAGATTTTAAAAGAAGGAGCCTGAAACGAATTTTTTGGAATTCTAGAAGTTAGCGTTGGAGTTGGATGTGACTCTACAACCCTGCTTTTAAGGTATTTTCTTTTTGTATTAAAATCTAGGTTTTAAACACCAATAAAACATATCTTAAATAGTCATTGTGCTTTAATTTATGAAAATACTATGTAGTGTAATCCTATATATGTTAGATTAGGATGTGAAAAATAGTGACGAGACGATTTCAAATTTATATATTTAATTAAAATAAAAATGTTTCTACTTGTTTAATGAGGAACTAGAAATCCTTGATAAAAGTAGACAGAAATTATCTGACACCGTCAAAAAGTAAATATATTCTAACTATGCCACATATTTACTCATTATATCTTGGTCCAGTTAAATTTAAGTATGTGTATATGTTTATATTTTCTGTGTATAGGATTCACTCCGTAATTAATTAACAGATCATTTTGAATTTGTGAACACAGCTGCAACGTGTAAAGGTGCCCACTGGAGGATGTATTTAAAATTTAATTTTCTGCAAAGGGGACAAAGTGGGGTGAAAGTACATCTGTGAACATTCATATACCTCTAATTTTTGTGAAATGATAATAATAGATATTAGACATTAATAAATAAATATTCAAATATTTCAGATTTGTATTAAATTTAATTAATAAACATTTCCCAAATTTTAGTTTCATCGAACTATTTTAAAAGGTTTTAGGAGCAAGTATGAAACAATATTTAAATATTTAAAATTTGCATTAAATTTAATCAATAGTCATTAGACACTAATTAAGCAAGATTCCCTAAATTTCAATTTCTTCTTAAGACGCCAGAAGCTTAAGCTTTACATTTTAGATATTTTCTAAAATCAAAACACATAATGAATGTTTATCAAAACTGAGATAAGAATTCTAACCATAAGGTTTAGTAGCATTTATTTCAATCTTCTAAAGAGGACATATTACATCACTCAATACATCACGTGCCTGACTTATACATAGCGCCACTAATCAAAAATTCCTAAGCACACGTCAAAATGTGAACTCAATCAGATTATTAGTTTACAAATTACAGTTATTTAAGTGAAGCTACTATTACAAATTTTTAAAACCAGGGAAAATTTGAATTGCTTTCTGACAGGAAAAAATACTGTTCAAGTACATCAATGGCTTTATAAGTGTTAGTCAGATGTTGCTCCGTCAGAAACAATCATTAAGAAGTGGTATGCTGGTTTTAAACATGGTCGTACAGACGCAAATTATGTTGAATGCTCAATTCCTCCAAATTCAGCAGGTTTCCCGAAAACCCAGAAAATAATAAAATGTCCACAAACTTGTTTTTTGTTGATCGTAAATTGAAGTTGCATGAGATAGTAGATGAGTTGAAGATATCATATATTCACCGTTTTGTATGAACATTTGTCAAAAACAACAAAGTGTTGATGATTCAGAGCATTATTTGCAAAAAGAGATTTTGCATCAATATATGACAACAGATGAGACATAGATCCACCGGAAGTAAATCATCTGTCGGTGTCATAATCATAATATCAGCAGGCAAGGTTTAAACCTCCATATTTTTGGATTTGAAATATATTTTGTACATTATCTGGATAAAGGAAGAACCATCAATAGCGAATACTATGTGGCATTATTGATGAAAGTATTATTGGAAGAAATCGCAAAAGAGCGTTCATAAATAAAGAAGAAAAATATGCTCTTTCAGGAAGACAATACAACCTGTCACAAGTCAATGACAAAACTACAAAAATTGCACTTCAAATTACTTCCAAGCAAACCCTATTCTAGAAATCTGTCCCCCCCCAACGATTACTAACTGCTTGCAAACTTCAAAAGAATGCTCTAGAGAAAGAAATTTGGCTCAAATGAGGAAGTGATATTAAAAACTGAAGCATATTTTAAGGTCAAAGGCAAATTGATCTACAAAAGTAGCATTCTTAGAGATACATTAGAATTAGAAGACCATGATGATGATTAAAGAAGAATTTTACCTAAAAATTATTGTTTTATTAGTTAGCCTCAGTATTTATTGAGAGAAATGGTGGAATGAATTTTACCCATCCCGTTATAAACAGGAAAAATTTTATAGTCCATTGATTTAGAATGAATACTAAATACCAAATTCATGGTTAAATATGTTAATTTTGTGCTTATTTTTGTGTTAAATACTAATCTATACTAATCCCTATTAATCCCTAATGATGGATCGAACAGCAACCACAATACTTAGTTCATTGCACCTTATTATAATAAAATTCCATACAAAATTTCAGTCCGATCGGCTCAGTAGTTTCCGAGAAAAAGTGAAACAGATAGAGAGACAACGACAAATAATACATATATAAGGCACTTTGTGTGTGCGTGTGTGTGTGTGTGTGTGTGTGTGTGTGTGTGTATTCGTTCCTTATAGATTCCGAAACTGAAATGTAGTTTATGTGTCTGGGAGTGTTCTTAGATAGATTTTGTATCTGAATGTTATTGATAAGTATCAAAAATCAATAATAAAAAAAAAATCGATTAAAGATGGAACAATCTGATTTATTACAAAATTAACACTCTAATACAACCTAAGATGAAAAGTGCATTTGAGAAGTTTTATCACCACACAAGTGGAAGCACCCTGCATGTAAAGTAGGTTCTTTGATAATGAAAGTTTCTGTTTTGAGCACAACTGAACAATGATACTTAACTTTTGCATTTTAAACTTTAATTCATGCTATTGTATAAAAATAATTTTATAAAATGAACCATAGGTCTTCTACAGTGCAATGTAGACTACAATGTATTGTGTACTAAATCGCTGCAGGTAAGCATATGAAACTTCCTCTGGTGCACTATGTTAGATCTCTGACTAGAGCAGGCAATTGATTGAAAAATGTGCAATTTTACCGATTTCGATGGCAATAAAAATGTTGAAAGTGTGGAACATTTGTTGATTCTAATTCAATCCCGAGTAACGTCGGTCTTTCTGCTAGTATATTTTGCAGACCTCTTTACTCTGATGAGAAGAATTGCATTTTTCGAAACTCCACGGAATAAAGTCTTTCAAGTTTATTTGTACTCCTTGTCGGATAATTAAAAATTTTGTATACCTTCTTTACAAGTTTATAATGTTTTTGTTTTTTTTTAAATTTAAATTAATTTTTAATAAGAAGATTTGTATATATATATATATTAGTGTCTTTGCTAATGATTGATTTTAAGTTTCTGTTGAGAAGAGAGGTTTATTAAATATTAGATTTTTTACAATAATAGTAATTTTAAAATAAAATATGTGTGAAGTACGCTTGAAAGCCAAATTACAACGCAATATTATGAAAATTATTATGAAATTATGAAAAATAAATTCTGAAAGTGGCGCATAACACTGAAATATTAATTTTAAACAAGTACATATTTGTTTCTTTCCATAATATTGCGTTGTAATTTGGCTCCTTACACAGTGGTTAAAATACTTGAAAAAATCAGTTATGAAAGTGTATGTCTGATGAAACGAGAACATGATACCACTGTGAATTAAATAAAGGATTCTATTAGAAATTCTCTGCAGATTTCTGAGTTTGGCAAAAAGATTCCTGAGTTCGACAAAATACACCTGAAGAAGGTCGGCGGTTAGATCAACCGAAACTTGTGAAAATAACATTCAAGATGAGAACAGTAGTTTGTAAAATATGCATCATCAGAGAAAGTGGGGGGGTTGCTTTTTGGGTTTTTTTTTTGTAATTAAAATTGTCTTTGGCTGATGTTGTCATCGAAGTATTTGCCAGGTGGTGTTGCATGCTGTAAGAAGAAAATCTCTTTAATTTGAACTTTTTATATAAGTCACGTATAGGGGTAATGAGATTTGGCAAAAAGGTTCTTGGAAGGATTGTGAATAAACAGAGAAAATACTATTTTTTGGTCCCTCTTTTTTTTTTTTTTTTACACATGCGTTTCAACTGCGATAACTTGATCTTATCTATTTATTGTTATTTCACTCATATATGCTGTGACTTTTTCATTTATTATTTTTGTTGTCATATATAAAGATTAAAATTACGATTATTGCCTTTGTTTTTATAAGAAGAATGAAAAGAATTCAGAAGTGATTGGCTTACCTGAGCTTTCTGAATTGGAGACAGCCGACAGCACAGCACTGAGGTACACTGTATGCATAGTTCAAGGAATAAAGTTGCATGATACTTTAAGGCTAAACTTAAGCTGCTTCCATCTACAATCAGGGCATATTTACCTGTCCGATGGCTGTATTTGGATTCATTGCTGAAAGAAATAAGAATTTCTAACATATCAACATTTGTATGCATGGTATAGTAGAAAACATTTTAAGACTGTATAGTTTACAAGCAATAATTTATTGAAACAAAATAAGATGCTGATCAACATGAAAGTGTATCAGTATTTAAGAGTAAAATATGCATCGAGTTTATCAAAGTTTGTAATATGCGTGGCGCAGTTAAAAATGAAATGTATTACATTCGGTGTCAGTGTATGTGAAAGAAAAAGAAACACCTGGATCAGACAGCAAACTGGAGGAAATGACATCATCACCATCATATGAACGATAAAACATAAATGGGCAGCTCACTTTTCGAGATATACAGACAACAAGCGAACATATAGAGTGATAGTCTGGACACTAGGAGAATGAATAAGACTTAGCGGAAGGCCAAAAGCCTGGTGGAGAGACGACACTGACAGCCAACTGGGTACTTCTAGGCCACATCTAACCAGGAACCAGAAAAGGTGGAAGAAACCCAGAGAGAAATGATCAAAAACTTTAACGATGATTTTTGTCTGTTGAGCATCATTCATTCACTTCGAATGAATCAGATGGCTCTTATTTGGCATTCGTTTCCCCGATATCTTTCTAGTTAGAATTCTTTATAAAAAGACATCGGGTACTTACGAAAAGGACCATATGAAGGTTGTCAACATCCCTAAGTGAAAATAAGTGAAAGTATTTCTGTGGAACGAACTGGATTGGAACTTGGCACACCCAGGTTGTCAGTTTCTGTCGTTAATCACTTAACCACCGTCAACTCCTGAGTATGATGATTATCATACTCAGGAGTTTCTAGAGTACAAAAGGAAATGCAAAAACATCTTGTTAGAAATTGAATATATTCTCTTACACAGTGAAACCAACGCAGACTTTTGTTGGTGTAAATAAGCGATACATTCTCCATGTCAGGAAACGCTATACATGCTGAAACTAAGGACAACTTGAATGGCTAATGTGGATTAGTAAAAGAAATCATTATCTTATACTAGAAAATATTCGCTAACCCGGGAGGATGGTATCAGAACAAACGAGCATATACTACATTGTGACCCCCTCCCCCCATAAAAGTGGATAGTGACTGGATGGATTACATAATGATGCATAAACATATACGACACTATCACCTGCCAACGTGGAGATAATTCCTGGGAAGATGGTTTTATGACAACAGAACAGGTACTACACTACCCCTTTTCTCCACCCAGAATGGAGGAATTAATATCTGGGAGGGTGGTATCATGACCAAAAGACAGATATTATGCTATCTCTCCTCTAAAGAAATAAGGAGAGCTTGATGCATGGTCGGATGATATCATTATATAGATAAAAAAAAATTTTAATAAGAAACATTTATTACATTACCTCTTAAAAGTACAATATTTCATGGAATATCAACCATTTCTATAGGCTATTTAATGTTGGATTACAATACTTATTGTAAATAATTATTTAAAAGTTAACTGCTATTTTACTAAATAGTTGAAGAAATATACGGTTCATATTTTTCCTTAGAGTTTTAATGTTCAAGTGAATAACAGATATATCGGATTTGTATTAGGCTTATAAATTCCATAGCCTGTATTGATAACCATGTTACTACTACCCCCTCATCTACCGAGAAAATATGGATTACGAGGGGCGTGCAATAAGTAATGCCCCTGACCCACTTCCAGTTGTCTGATCTAGCTGAAATTTTGCATGTGCAATGATTTATATCTCTACGGGTTATGTAACAAATTACAGCTCTAAACTAATTGTAGTTTCTGTTTTATAGGTGGTTGAACTGAGTCAGGTGTGAAATGGAGCCTGTTGAATGTCGAGCAGTGATCCGTTTTTTGTATTTGAAATGATGCACACCACAGGAGACTTTTGATGAAATGAAAGAAACTTATGTTGATAATGCCTCATCATATGACCTTGTAAAATGCTGGCATCGTGAATTTAAACATGGCCGGAAGTCTGTGGAAACAGCTCCCAGACCTGGTCGCCCCCCCCCCGTCCCTTCTGCCATTGATGAAGCATCTGTCCGTCAAGTTGAGGTTGCCATTTTGGAAGATCGGCACATTACTATTCACCAAATAGCCCAAGTTGTCAAGATTAGTACAGGGTCTGTGGAAACTATCATTCGTGACCATTTGCATATGCATAAGGTGTCTGCCAGATGGATTCCCAGGCTGCTCACACCATTCCAGAAGCGAGAACGCGCCGAGTGCTCGAGGATGAATTTGGAGATGTGCCAAGAAGATGAGTTAAAGCTTTTCAAAAGACTGATTACACGGGATGAAACCTGGGTCCATCACTATGATCCAGGGACCAAAGCCCAGTCAATGCAGTGGAAGCACTTGGACTCACCACCTCCAAAGAAGGCAAGGGTGCAGCCCTCCGCTGGCAAGGTCATGCTCACAGTCTTCTGGGACCAGGACGGAGTAGTGATGACAGATTTCCTGGCAAAGAGTACCACAATTACAGGAGCCTATTATGCTTCACTTTTGAGGAAATTAAGAGAAGCTATCAAAATCAAGAGGCGGGGCAAGATCAGCAAAGGTACCCTCCTCCTGCAGGACAACGCTCCGGTCCACAACTCGCATGTCACCAGATCAGAAGCACAGGCGTGTGGTTATGAAATCCTTCCCCATCCTCCCTACTCTCCTTACCTTGCACTCTTTGACTTTCACCTCTTCCCAGCCATGAAGTTGTTTTTTAAAGGAAAGCATTTCCCAGATGATGCAGCCTTTATTTCTGAAGTCACGTCGTGGTTGGAGGACCAACCTGGGGTGTTCTACAAAAACGGTCTGCATCAAATGATGGGAGAAATGCATAACTCTGGGTGGTTCCTATGTAGAAAAAGACTAATAACTGTGCCAAGTTTCGTTGCCCTACTGCTATTGGAAGTGGGTCAGGGGCATTACTTATTGCACGCCCCTCATAATTTACCAGCATTAAAACTAAAATGGCAAAATGTACCTTATTGTTTGTAAATGCTGCTGGATCTTTGTACGACAAATATCACAGTCACTAGTATTTCGGAGTTGAGTGATTCTCAACTCTGTCATAATCTCTTGGAAATGTCCAGCAGAATAACTAATATTAACAGCAGTCTCTTCTTTGTCACCAGTTAAAATCCACACCTGTGAAATAGAAAAACAAACAAAATAGTTCATTGGGAAACAAAATACAATTTAAATTTAAAAAAAAAAAAAAGCAGCAGTCATTAATGCAATTTTGTTTATACAAATTAAAATTGTAATTGCATATTAACTTTCCTCATCCATTTCCTTCTTTGTTTCATTTCATTTTCGCACAATCTTGTGATAAAACAATATTTGTTTTACTTATACTAAGAATATTCATAAACTGATTTTTTTTTTCAAATAAATATGTTTACGTAATATTAGCATGGTTTTCAGATGGATTAAAGGATTATAATTGGTTGCATATTAAAAATGTGCAAATAATCTTGTTTATTTGGATAAACGTAAATAAACATATTTATGTGAAAACAATCACTTATGAATATTCTCATTTATTATATTTAAAAACAATATTTTTTATCAAAATATTGTGCGAAAATAAAATGAAACAAACAAGCGTGGAACGTAATTGTGTGAGTCATCAAATTAATTAGCATCTACTCCTACGACGTTCAAGCCTGTTTTAGTTGCCATGTAAAGAAAGAGGAGGGATTTATACCGACGAGAACACAATGATCTAAAACCTGTTCAATTTCACCCTGAATTGTAGCGCATTTATTACATTCCTTGGAAGTCCATTACAAGGTGCAGAGATTCTAAGCGACAAAGCGGCACTTCTCCTATTGAATTGAAATTGGGATTGTCCACATATATCTCTTTCTGGTGCAGGAGTAAACAGTAGGTACATTGAAGAGATAATAGGACAAAATGAAACCACATCTGTGCTCATGAATAAAAAGGTTACGCTTCTCAAGTCAGCTTTTGTAAGACAGATCCTTGCACCATTCAAGTTCCTTTCCAAGAACTTCCTATCTGTGGAACACATGGAAATTCTTCCTTGCTGACTACAATATAATCATCTTCAAGTCTAGTGTGAACAAATACTTGTTCTTTTAAGTGATCAAATCCTGCCCTTTCTACCCACAATTTCTAATCCTTTCATAGTATTGTTCATTAATCAGATTGACCATATTATTAACCTCTATCCTTGAGTTGCCTTTTGGCCTTGGTCATTTTTTTTTCCATTTTCTTTCTTTGAAGATTGTAATGCTTGGTATGGAGCAGCTAAACCAGCTTCCAAACATTCCCTTGCTTTTTATTGAAACCAGCCGAAAGCTCTTTTTAGTATCCTCGTTGTTACCTTATGTGGATCTCTCTTGCACTTGGTTCACGAGGAATATTAGTTAGGTAGGACTTCAGGTTCTTCTTCATAGTCTTGTAGCACCTATAATAACTGGTATGATTGATATCTCCCTAAGATTCCAGGTTATTTGGTCTGTTTCTCCCTTTCAGCTCTGTTCAAACCTCCATCATTAGAGACACTCACTTCAACCAGAATAGTTAAATATGGAAAAAATGACTTATGTGCGCATAAAACTTACTTTGATTCCTGCAATTTTTAAAGCCTCTATCGTGTCTGGGACACCATCTTGCAGCCGATCTTCTACTGCGGTGGCTCCAAGTAAGTCCAGATCTGTTTCTATATTATTGAATACTTCAAAAAGCTGAAATTAAAATATTTTAATACGTCATATTTAGTAATGCATGGAACAACATGGATGCTTTTGTATTTCTTTTTTCTTTTTACTTAAACATTTCGTTAAAAAAAACAGCAAAAAATACATTATATTTTTATATGATATGGTCTTATACATATTCTAAAGAAATTTGCGATATTCATTGTCTCAGAAATCTTTTTGGAATAATCATCCATGCATAAACATTTTTTAAATTCATTCAATGGTTCACGAAACGAACCTTTTGAGAAAACAACATGATATGCAGAAATGCTTCCAGCCAGTCTGTCTATTTAATACATGTTGCTTTTGGCGGCTTGTTTATCCATCTCTGTGTTGAGTCATTCAGTTATAATTCTACACCATATTTATGTTACTTCTATCTGTTTGTCCATTTAGAGATGCAATTAAAAACAAAGCCCTATACCAAAATGAAACATATATTTTCTTGAATAAAAGTTTATGAGGAATACAATGGTGGTATTGATTTTGCATTAGGTTATTATTTTTTTAATAATATTATGGGGTCTGTGTTTATTCCATATAATAAACAGCTGTAAAAAAACAAGGCGGTGACAGTGGTTAATGACACAGACTGACAACCTGAGTGTGCCATGTTCGAATCATAGTCGTTCCATAGAAAGACTTTCACTTCAGGATGTTATCAACCTTCACGTAAGGTCCTTCCAGTAAGTACTTGTAGCAGTCACCATGACATACTATTTTCTCTTGTGGATTAATGCCCCACCCCTTGCTGACTGATGCGGCCATGCCCTCACCAATCAGCTACTATGGCGCATTAATCCTATATGTCCCTTAAAAAACTAATTAACGCTGTCAGAAACTAATCAACAGCCAGCAGAGGAGCTCAGACGACCAAAGAAGACAGACCTCTCTCCTCTCTGTCCACTGAATCCCCCCAGGCTGCGACTACTTCACTGAAGACCTCCAGTAGACAACCTGAGGACACTTCAAGTTTCTGCTTTCTGACACGAAAACATCCTAGAACTTTCTTTTGCCTCGAACACAGTCCTTGTTCTTTCAAAATAAACCTTTTCGTTTCGTTTTTTTTTTTTTTTTTTTTTTTTTTTTTTTTTTTTTTTTTTTTTTTTTTGTTGTTGTTGTTGTTGTTGTTGTTGTTGTTGTTGTTGTTGTTGTTCTTCTTCTTCTTCTTCTTCTTCTTCTTCCAAAAGAGATGTTGGTTAATTATTCTATGCTTCTGTGTTACAAATTAATCGTTTATTAGGTGGTTTTGTGCACTCACACATAAAACCTACCTAAACACCTAATGTCGATAAGTAAAATATCGGGGAAACGAATACCCACAATAATCATCTAATTAATTCTAAATTAATAAATGAATGAATGATGCTCAGCCACAGTAAAAAAAAATATTTGACTTTTTATGATATATGGTTCAAGGCTAGAAGCATGAATACAGAAAGAGTTCACATTCGTTCCCAGATAATGCCAAATGTGCCTGCTAATGCATAAGAATAAGGTAAATATGATTGAGATAAAACTGGTTAAATATGTAATGGTGTAATAAATATAAATACATCCGGGTTCCTTTTCACAAAAATATGATTGGCTGGTGTAACCCATAAATACGGACAGATATTTCAGCCAAAGAGAGAACCTGTCTAAGAGGGAGAAACCAGAGGCAGATGTACCAGGGCCGTTTTTTTTGTTTTCTTCTGCTGTGCTTAAAAGAATGACGATACACTGATATATGAAAATATAACAAGATATCATTATTATTGGTGACAGTCATGGATGGTTTGTGTTAGGAGGTTGTTAGATGCACTCATAGAAATTCGACAGGTTGATTCTTCTTGAACCCAAATCGTCAACCAGCAACAATATCCTTTTCAGACTATTATATAATCATTTGTGATCACCTGATCCCCTCCCCCCCCCACACACACACACTTGGGACGGTATTGTCACAGTAGCCATTCCCAAATAGCGTTTTATTCAACTATTACTGTTTCATTGAAATGACTTGACTTTTATCATACCTGTGTAACTTTCTGCCGAAAATGACCTTTCAAACATCATGTTTTTTAACTTATCTTCTTTTTGACAATTGATCAAGTTTGTTGTTTTTTTCACGGCAGTTGCCTGTGTTAGATTTATAATTTCTTTTAATGACTTTTTGATACACTTGATAATTATTTTATCGTTTCTTGCATTTGGTCAGGTACATACTTTTGTCAAAATGATTTCTCGATTCAGACAGCCTAGGTAGTAAACAACATGCCAGGTTCATCATTTTTAATGAAACGATCTTTTGGTACATTTGATAATTATTTTCTGGATTTTTTTTTTTTTTTTTGCATTTGACGAGATACACATTTTTTTTTTTTTAATTTCTCGGTATATACGACTTAGGTATTTAGCACCAGCCTAGATGTGGCAACAGGAGGAATGGTGGCTTTGTGGAAGCTTTGCTTTCATCTCTAAAAAATAATCTCAAGCCTTACGGTTGAATAGACGATAAAGACATCTTTTGGCGTCTTGATCAGATTAAAATGCTGTTTATCTAATCGTGAAACAACACATCATTTTATATTCATAAATTATTTATCAGAAATTAAAGAGAAAAATAATGAATTGAAATATTTCTGAAATCTACTTTTATTTGAGACAATTCTTTCAGGGTCAAAGATTTCATGATGCGTCCATTTAATCTGTGTGTTTACATAACCAACCATCTGATGCACAAACGGACAGAGCTTGTTATCAAGATGTGTGGACTAGTGATGGGACGATTCCAATATTTTTCCCTGTTCCAATACAGTTACCAATTCTGTTCTAAATTTCCGATACCAATACAAGTACTGCTTCCGATTCGTAAATCGTCTAACAAAATAGGATTTCATTTATTATTACGAGGGGGGGGGCGGTGGTTAGCGTGTCATCATCTACTTTTTAATCTCAATATAATTTTCTGTTTAATTTTACAAACTTCCTAATATTTTCCCTTTATGTATCGTATCCCAACTTTTGATAAACTCATGATGAGATTTTCCTCTATATTTTTCACTTCTGTCAAATTAAGTTTTCAACAACAAATAAACAATAAGAAATAAATAAATGAATAATTAAAAGAACTGTTTTTGAAATCGAAAATCAGGCTAAAAAAATTTCCCGGTTTCGATACCATAAAAAGTTCTGATTTTTATGATTCCTGATTCCAGTTCCAATTAATTCTCCCGACACTCGCGTGAACACATTTAAAAAAAAAGACTTCTTTAGCAACAAAAAATGTTATTTAGAAATTAAGCATAACAGGCCAACAAAAATGTTATTTAAAATACATGCGTGACAGAACAAACGACCGATGGAATAACTTTATAGAGATATTCGGATTATTCTAAAACGCTATTTCTAATTTAACTGACCAATGGATGGATAGAAGAACGTGCGTATGGACAGAATTTCTTATAGAGTTGCAGAAAGGGCTCATTCTTAAGATATGTTCCTTTAATCTGCTCGTTTAGCGATGATAATTGCTGTTTCAAAGTTAAGTGTGATAGACCAACGAACCAAGACAATTTCTTATAGAGACGTGTGAATATATGAAATTAATATAGGAATAAAATCCGACAAAATGTATAGAAAAATAATAAATGGAAAAGAGGATAAAACATAAAATATAAAGGACAAAGTCATATCAAAGACACTAAACTAATATATTATTTCTTTTAATAACGAATTTTGTAAAAGAGAATAGCGATGATATATTTGATTTGATTCTATTGATGAATGCTTAGCATTTCTTGGACAGAGAGAGAGAGAGAGAGAGAGAGAGAGAGAGAGAGAGAGAGAGAGAGAGAGAGTCAAATGTTGAAGTCCTAAGAAGAATGAAAGTCGATCGCTTGCTGATGCGGATCATCAAGGAAACACAGTGCCGCTTTGTTGGATATCTATTGTGCGAAAAAGAGGGCATCGAACGGCACATCTTGGAGAATGAAACTGACGGAAAGAGAGCCAGGGGAAGGTAAAGGATAAGGATATTAGACTGGATGTACAGGGCAATGGGTGTCAACAGTACCATAAAACTCCGAAAATATGCATTTTGAATTTCTTTTTTTCTTTTCCTTTAGAACGAATATTAGCTGTGAAAATGTAGCAGATGTTTGCTCTACTTAATTTTTCTTGAATGTGTCAAATTATTTTTAAGTAAAGCTTATTATTAAAAAAAAAACAGCAAATTCATATGTTTCTATACTTTAAATTTCTTCCTCTTTTTACTTATTATCAGAGATAAAACTTTTTTTCTGGAAGAGACATAAAAACGTATTCTAAGTAGAAACTTAATGTGTTCATGTTTGTTTTTGCTTGTTTTTACCCAGTGCGACATATGAATACTTGGCATAGTATCCAGGCACAGAGGTACTCAACTCGGTAAGATGAACTCATAGATCTTGCTAGATCATCCATGTAGGAGTTCAAGAGACTGATGTAAAACCTGGGCTCTACATCACGCCTTTTCAGTGATCTTGCCCAACACGTCACTGAAATCATGCCTTATAGAAGGAGTAAATGATGTATGTGTAATGCAAGCGCACAGCACTGCCATCTATATACTTATACTGATAAAGAGTAGAAAATGTACTGTTGATGTACTTTTGACAACCCTACAACTCTAACTTCCCCATCTCTATTCTTTAATCATGTTCCTTGAGTTGGTTGTTGGTTTGTGTTAGCCGTACATAGAGAGGACTTCAGTACATTTTCTTTCCTCTATCTTATCTGTAGCCTATGGAGAACACTAGCCATGATTTCATCTACCGTATGAAAATGCCACGACACAGGAAGAAGAAGAAGAAGAAGAAGAAGAAGAAGAAGAAGAAGAAGAAGAAGAAGAAGAAGAAGAAGAAGAAGAAGAAGAAGAAGAAGGTAGGTAACACGATTCATATTTGGATATTCAAATTTATAATTTCTATACAGATGTTTGAATGCATTTAAAAAAATAAAATTTAGCAGACAAGAAAATCGCAAGTTTTCAATAATTCCAATTTTTTTTTCAAACAATCTAACCCAAATCTTAGCCACATATTCAGTGATATAGTCACAATCTAGAAACCAATTTTTATAAAGCTTGATCAGATAGTTTTTAAAGGTACTAAAATTTATTAAAAAAAACTTATGCGTGGCAAACTGACAGAAAAAAAAGTCTTCAATACGAATGTGAGAATGCATTGAAAACAAAAAATAAGAATAACTTATATATCGACATGCGTAGCTAAACAACTTCAAGGAGGCGACCTGGCGCATCTAGTCAGATCAGGATTGCTGTTTGGGCCAATATAATGTAGAACCCGAAATTGGCAATGAAAACAGTGCATCACCAAAGACCACTCTTGATGCGCCTGGAAAATGTAGTTTACAATTATTATTTGGATTATTTGAAAACCCCGTTCTCATCTTAGATGTTATCCTCACAATGTTTCGTCTGATTTAACTTCCAATCTTCTTTAATATCCATACGTATTTAGAATTCTGGGATCTTTATGTCAAACTCCGAAATTTATACGAAATTTCGAACTGAACCTTTTATTTAGTGCACATGGATACGTAATACAATGGATAAAGTTGGATAATCAGATTAGGTGACGGTCTTCTGGAGGTTGAAAGTTCAGTTCTCATCAAAGGTGATACTAACTAAAAGTAAAATAAAAATTACTTAAGTCATGGCTGATGAAACAAGAAGATTCTACACTTGTCGATTAAATAAAGAATTCAGTTCAAAATTCCGTATCGATTTCTGAGTTCAACATAAAAATTCCCGAGTTTGACAGAAAGATTCCTGAGTTCTGACAAGACACACCTGGAAAACGCTGGAGGTTACATCAACCAAAACGTTGTGAGAATAACAGATAAGAACAGTAATCAAAATAATTCAAGCTATATAAGTTATCCATTCTCATTCTAAAAATTCTGAAAAAAACAAACAAACTTACTTTTTCTTCTTGAGAAAATAAATCTTTTTTTGCCTCTTCCAGTTGATTTTTAAATATTGCATATTCTGGAGGAGTTAATTGTTTTTTGGCTATTACCAGTGTACGCAAACCTTGCTGAAAAAGAAATACAAATAATAATTAGTTAGTTCTTCTTGAATTTTGCCAGAAGTGTAGCATAACTTATATCCCTCTCTCTTCCCCCTTACCCCGCTTCTTCATCGAGCCCATCCCTCTCTTTGGACACACATATGGATTATTCAAGTCAGCATAAAGGAAATAACCCTGTGAAAAAAAGACGAGTTACTTCTCTTTACATCATGATAACATTAAAAGATTGTGCATGTCTTGGAAACATTAAATGATATAAATGGCCATTAAATCTCCAAATGATGAATCTATTTTTTTTTTTTTTTAATTTTAGATATTATCTACCTGGGATTATGCTGATTAAAATGTTACCAATTTTATGGGTATTTGTTGTGTATTTTTCAAGTTATAGCTAAACATACAATCAAACATTTACTTTTTATATAATACAAGGGTTATCCCAAAAGTAAAGCCTCCTATTTTTTTCTAACTGAAAAAGTTGAAGAGCTATAAAGACGAGCAACCTTTTGTGCTCCAGAATTTATTCTTCTACATAGTCACCATCATTCTCAATGTCAAGAATTCAATGAGATGTGTGCAGAACAGAAAACTTCGATTTATAACCATGTTGAAAGATTATATTAGTAGATGTAGAACAGTTGAGGCAGCATGTTTGTTAACTGGGGAACGCAAAGGAAAATACGAGAGGAAATGATAAGAAATATCATGAGAGAAAAAGAGATAAAGACTAGGCCAGTGCTGGGTTAGTTTGGAAACCAATTTCTGAAAGTTGCTGCATGGATGCGAGAATGTGAAATGGACAATATCCTTGGACCTTTATTATGCCTGATATTCATAAATGACCTTTCTGATAAAATTGTTTCTGAGATGGGTATATTTGCTGATGACACCACTCTCTATAACAGGCATGAGGGGAAAACAAATGAATACATATCTAAGGAAATGGCAGAAATACTAGAGGATGACCTCCAATCTGTAGTGGAATGGGGACAAAAATGGATGGTCACATTCAATGCTGCCAAGACTAAGCTTGTTTGCTTCAATAACTACAATAAACCTTCTCTGCCACCAATAGCAATGGCCAAGAACACATTAACCAAAAGTACTTCCTTTAAACTCCTCGGCCTAACGTTTACAGGAAACATGAACTGGAATAGATACATTGAGAGCATTGCCAAGGCTGCTGCAAAGAAGGTGGGCTCTCTCTACTGTGCTAGAAAGCTATTTATGCCTGAAAGTATTCTGTACCTCTATAAGGCCACCATTCGCCCATGTATAGAGTACTGTTGTCACATTTGGGCTGGTGCATCTGCTGCTTGTCTCTCACTCCTGGACAGGGTTCAAAAAAGAGTCGCCAACCTGATAGGTCCTGAACTGTCATCTAGGCTTCAGCCTCTGTTCCATCAACGGAATATTGCATCCCTCTGCCTGTTCTACAAATATTTTAATGGTGAATACTTTGACGAACTACAAGCACTTGTACCTCCTCAACGTGACTACCCCTGACAAACCCGACAAGCAACTAAGTCCCACCCTTTTACAGTAGAGATCCCAAGGTGTAAGAAAGACTTTTACTCCAATAGTTTCTTCCCCAGAACTGCAAGACTTTGGAACTCCCTTCTGGGATTCTGCTTTCCCAACTGTACTGATATGCAGAAGTTCAAGTGTAATGTGAACAAACATCTTGCTACTCATCTCCCTCCATAAAGCTCCTGCAACTTATGTCCCCGGTAGTAGCTCCCTACTTCAAAGTGGCACTGTGCCTTGTTTGGGGGAAACATTGATTAAAACAACATTTTTTTTAAACTGATGATGATGATGATGATGACGACGACGACGACGACGACCATGAGGATGAGAATGATTCTCTTGATGATGTTTCTCTCCTGTTCTCTCCAAACTTTACAACAAATGCCTTAATGAATCTTGCTTTCCGGGCTGTTGGAAAACTACTTCTGTGATACCAGTATTCAAGAATTCTGGCGAAAGAACTGACCCATCAAATTATTGCCCCATTAGCCTCCTCCCACTTTTCACCAAAATATTTTAGACCATAATTAATCATGCTTTAGTCCATCACCTTACAGATGCTAAACTTCTGACTGACCAACAATATGGATTTAGAAAAGCCCATTCCACAGCAGACATCCTCACTGTAATCTCTGAACGTATATACCATTCACTGGACAAAGCGGGGGAGGGCAGAGCAGTAGCTCTAGATATATCTAAGGCTTTTGACAGGGTATGGCATGAGGGTCTCCTCAGGAAAATTAGATCATACGGTATCACTGGTAGAATACTTAGCATAATTATATCCTTCTTAAATAAAAGAAAAATCAAGGTTGTCCTCGACGGTCGTACATCTAAACAGTGTGATATAAATGCGGGAGTGCCTCAGGGGTCTATCCTTGGACCTCTATTGTTCCTAATATTTATTAATGACCTCCCCGACAAAACTGCCTCTGAGATAGGTATATATGCTGATGACACCACACTCTATAACAGGCATGACAGGAAAACAAATTAACACATATCTAAAGAAATGGCAAAAACACTAGAGGATGACCTCCAATCTGTAATGGAATGGGGACATAAATGGATGGTCACATTCAATGCTGCTAAGACTAAACTGGTTTCCTTCAATAATTACAATAAACCTTCTCTGCCACCAATAGCAATGGCCAGTGACTCCCTGTCTGAGAGTACATCTTTCAAACTGCTTGGCCTAACGTTCACAGGAAACATGAGTTGGAACAATTATATTGAAAACATTGCCAGGGCCGCTGCGAAAAAGGTAGGCTCTCTCTACCGTGCTAGAAAACTACTGACACCTGAAAGTATCCTGTACCTCTATAAGGCCACCATTCGCCCATGTATGGAGTATTGTTGTCACATTTGGGCTGGTGCATCTGCTACTCGTCTCTCGCTCCTAGACAAGGTTCAAAAGAGAGTCGCCAATCTGATAGGCCCTGAACTGGCATCTAAGCTTCAGCCTCTGTCCCATCGACGAAACGTTGCATCCCTCTGCCTGTTCTACAAGTATTTCAATGGTGAATGCTCTGACGAACTGCAGACACTTGTGCCCCCACGACGTAGACACCCTAGATAACCTGACAGGCAGCTAAATCCCACCCCCACACAGTAGAGATCCCTAGATGTAAAAGATCTTTCTACTCCAGCAGTTTCTTCCCCAGAACCGCTAGACTCTGAAATTCCATTCCAGGTCCCTGCTTTCCCAACTGTACTGACATGCAGAAGTTCAAGTGTAACGTGAACCGACATCTTGCTGCCCAAATCCCTACATAGTACCCCAGTAGTTATTGCCTCTGATAGTAGCCCCCTACACGAAAGTGGCAATGTGCCTTGTTTGGGGTGAAGATATAAAAAAAAAAGATCAGTTATTGATTGTTTCAAATAATGTTTAATGGAATCGAAACATAATCGATGGTTCTTGTTACGTATGGATATTAAAGATCTCTATCAAGCAATCGTGATTTTGAGTTACAAATTTTAAATTTTCTCAATGAAATAAAAAAAAATCAGTAAAAATATTTGTTAGTAACGAACAAAGCAAAATAACAAAAGTTATCTTATCAAAAAAAGAATTATTTGTAAATTGATTTCTTCAAGTAATTTTTTATGCAAAACATGTTCAACATTGTTTATACAGTTTTACATGATGTATACAGCATTCTGAGGCATGGGAATAAAAATAGCGTAGGTGAAGGTCATCTGTTACCATTTTTTTTTTTTTTTTTAATTTAGGGTCTCCACTGTTCCTTCCTTTCACTGTGTTATCAGCACGATTTTTATTTTATTTTACATAATTTTCTTTTGAAAAATACTTATTCCAGTAAAGAAAATTTTCACAGTGGAGATTTTTCCTCTACTCACCGAATATTTTCATACATTAAAAAGGAATAATCATTTTATAAATTATCTCCCTTGATTTCTGCAAAACTAAATTACTTTCTATTTCTTTGTAGTGAAATCATTTTTTTCTTTTACTCTGAGGCAACGCCAGGTAGGTAGAATAATTGAACAAATCTGAATTTAGGGTCCCATATCCAATCTCTTGCATTCTCAATCTCCACCCCAGACTTAAGGCTAGTGTTGGGTTTAACAAAGAGATGTTACCATTAAAAAGAATTAAAAATTAAAACTATCAATTAGCCATAAATAAAACTGTAATAAGAAATTTTTAAAGTTGCACTGGATAAGCCATAAGTACTGAATAAACTTTCTTTGAAACAGAGTACAAAGTAAGTATTCAGTCTTCTAAAAATATTTAATAACCATTCTTGTCATACATCTCTTAACTTAGAATTATCTATGACAGATGACACTATTTCTACAGAAATTAGGTACTGATCCAGAACCTAACCCAAGATGGGGGTCAGTATTTTCAGGCAATTCACAGTAAAGTTGCTCGTAAAGTTGCTGGAAAAGTTGACACGAACACTGCCAAACGATAAATTCAAAATGCAGAAAACAAAACTTTAACACAAGAAGATAAGACTTACCATAAGTTTAGTTATATAAAAAAATATCTTTATTTGTTTCAAAAAAGTATACTAAAATTTTTCAACAAATAATTTTCTTTAAAGACAAAAAACATGGAAACAAGTTTCAACCTCTGTCCCATCGACGAAATTTTGCATCCCTCTGTCTGTTTTACAAGTATTTTAATGGTGGATGCTCCAACAAACTACAAGCCCTTGTACTCCCTCGACGTAAGTACCCCTGACAACCAGAGATGCAGCAAAGTCCCACCTCTACACAATAGAAATCCCTATATGTAAGAAAGCTTTATACTCTAATAGTTTCTTCCCCAGAACTGCTAGACTTCAGAATTCCCTTCCGGGTTTCTATTTCTCTAACTATACTGACATGCTGAAGTTTAAGTGTAATGTTAACAGACATCTTGCTGCTCAACTCCCTTCATAGTATCCCTGCAACTTATGTCCCCGATCGTAACCCCCTACATCAAAGTGGCACTGTGCCTTGTTTGAGGTGAAAATGTAATAAAAACCAAAAACAATTATGAATGAAAATATTATGCATTATTGTTGCGATAATATCGACATAAGAGTTGCTAAAATGTGGTTGTATCAAAAAGTGGTAAACCTAGGAATAAAAGATCCAATAATCAATTAGTAGATCAAAGTAATCAGATTTCTTTACCTGCCTTGCACAGCAGCAGCAAGGTTAGGTATAAGGTCAGTTTATAATGAGAATCCAGCTCCCCCTACAAGAGAACAATCTGGTCCAACTGCAAAAATAGTTTTTTCGTGAAAAGTATCTAAGAAATTTATTTTGCAAGAAAAATTCCAATAAGATAAGTTTCCTTTTTTTTTTCTTTTTTTTTTTTTTACAATGAAAATAATTTTTTATTTTTCCTATTAACAAAAACAATTTTGTCGTCTGCTGACACCTGATTAGTGATTGACTAATGTCGGCTTTTTTTACTGCTTTTCCGGTTGCTTACTGTAAATTGCCAGAAGATGTCGACGTGACCTTGGGTCAGGTTGTGGCTCAGTATTTTAGACTCTGATTTGCATTTGTAGAAAATTTATATGAATGAAAATGAAGGCACTTACCATGGCATAGGCATTAATTTGCTGCATAATCAAATTCTTGTCCCCATTTGCAATATTATCCAAAATGGAACATTCAGCACCTTTACACAGCAAAGTAATCTGACCTGGTCGAAACAAGACAAACAAATATGTAAAAGCTTCTAAAAGAAACAAATTGACAACAAAATCGGCTTCTACAAAAGGTAAAAGAAAAACGGAGTATGCAACATAAATTTAGGTCAATATTGGAGTTTGATAAACTAGTTTATACCCATCTTTACCTACGTTTTACCACTTTATATATATTATGAATCCTAGCTGACTATAACATGGTCGTTATGAAGTCTAATGTAAACAAATTCTCTTTGTCCTCTTAAATAATTAAATCCTACCCAAGTTCCACCATTACCAATTATCACAGTGATTAGGTTTGATTATTCGAAGACAGCTCAACAAGGACTTGTTTACATTATCCTTGAATACGACCATTTTATAGTCAGTTGGGAAGCAGCCTTGTGCTATTGTGTTCAACAGACAGGTAGTTCTAGGAAAGAAACTTTGCTTATGGAATTTTCGTTTATTTTTAGGCAAAAATAGAAAGTAATGGAAATTATTGACAGTTGTAGCTGGACTGTTGTTTGTTGCAAATATTTTACAAGAGGGGAGGCATAGATAGTGGAGCGTAGGAACAAAAAATTACCTTGGCGTGTTTTTATATAGATTTTCTTATTTGATAAATAAGGGAATTTTAATGCCTTTTTTCTTTTCAAAATTTTTGTAAAGAAAAGGTGAAGAGTGATAACGTACGTGCGAATATAAAATTACCATAGCGTATTTTTATATAGTTTTTTTATAATAACGAATAATAGAAAAAAAAAACTCCCGTTAATGTTTATTCTGAATCAAAGATGATCGGCTTAGTTTCAGCAGAATAACATTCTTATATCTTTGCTTGAAACTGTTTAGAGTTTAAAAGAATCAGACGAACAGTTCTTCTTGGCGCAATCCATTTTGAAAAACGAGCAGATGAATTGTTTACCATGTTTATCTTGAACGATGACACTCATCCTCTTCCGTGTGGAATCAAATTCCAGGCATTGAAGAAGTTTATACTTTTGAAGTTCTCCATTCACTGTGATCAGTAAATGGTTGTCCCGTTTCCCATGAAATATTATACAATATCTGAAAAGGGGGGGAAAAAAAGACAAACAGAGAGTCAGAAAACATTTTACATTAAACAAAAACGTTGGAAATTTACAAAGCAAATAACATTTAAAATCATTGAAACTTTTTAGATTATAATTTTACTAGCATGCGGTCCAGCGTTGCCCGGTCGTAAAATACGCACAAATATATTTTAATTCATACAGAAACGGAGACATATGCGGTACTTGAAATCGGATATCACAAAATTCTATGGGACATCGACTTACAAACAGATAAACCTATCCAACCAAGGAGACCAGATGTCATAATAGTTAACAAAATGAAAAAGTCCTGCCAAATTGTAGATTTCACCATTCCAGCAAACCACAGGGTGAATATCAAAGAGACCTAGAAGTGAAGCAAATACGTGAAACTGACCAGAGAGCTGAAAGAGATATGAAAGATGAAGAAAGTCTAAATAAGACCAATAATCGTAGAAGCACTAGAAACAATCCTGAAAAACTTGGAAAAAAAGAATGAGAGATTGGAATCAGGGAGATAACTGAGAAGATACAATGAATAGCAATAATGAAAATGGCTGAAATATGGAGAAAACCCCTTGAATGTGGAGTAACATTAGTAAAACAACAAAAAGATAAAGGAACCCTACATGGAACCAAGAAAACTGAAACTGTATAATTGTAAATTAACCTCACCCCCTCAAAAAAAAAATATAATGCTGGCATTAACTAGCACCACATCAAATAGATGAAAAGGTTGAGGAGGATGAAAAAACTAAGGATAAAAAGCACTAACCAAACCTCTACTGAATGAATGCGAAGAGGACTGGGATTTTCAGGAGGCTTATTGCCATCCAAATTCCAATGATGACCAATGCTCATTGCCAGTAAGAAGTCAATGGTAAACAGCTGTTACGATAGCACAAAATCATTTGCAAAGGTTATCAAAAGATGTGGAGAGTACTGAAAATCTGGGGACATTTGTTGCCACGCAGACTCCAAGGAACACAATCGGTTGTTATCAGTGAGCAATCTCTGATAATGACCTATGTAAGAACTCCTAGCAAATGCAAACAATAATGATGATAACAATAATAATAATACATGTAAAGGGTTCAGGAGAACTGAGAAAAAGGGCACTAACCAGACCTCCACTGGAAAAGTGCGGAGAACACTGGGGCCTTCTGGACACTTTTTGACATCCAAACTCCAGAGAATACCGATGGCCATTGCTAGTGAGAAATCAAAGGTAAGTAGCTGTTGCAATAATGTGAAGTCATCTGTGATGGTTATCAAGAAAGTTTGAAAGCATTGGAAATCTGGGGAGAACTGTTGTCGATCAGACTCCAGGTAACACTACATGGTATTCTTAGTGAGTGATAGCTGGTAATGGCCTGAGTGAATAATAATAATAACAATGAAAACAGCTGAAATATTAAGGAAACCCCTTGAATGCAGAAGACTAACACACATGAGCCACATGTGCAGGCCAGACGAACTGCTGCAGAGGCAAAACATGAAGAAGTGTTACATGGAACCAAGAACATCGAAGCTGCATGTTTATAAGTTCTCTATCCCCTCCCCCCCCCCATTGCCTCATCAACGCCCCCTCCACCAAATAGATTGAGGCCAAATAGCCGAGTAGGGTCAAGGAGGATGGAAAGACCAAGGAGAGAGGACTGACCAGACCGCCACTGGACAAGTGCGAAAAGAACTGGAACCTTGGAGGGACTTATTGCCACTCCTATTCCAGTGGAGACCAATGGCTGCTGCTAGCAAGAAATCAATAGTAAGTGGCTGTTGCGATAACGCAAATTCATTTGCAAAGGTTATCGAAAGAAGTGGAGTGTACTGGAAATCTGAGGAGACTTGTTGTCACTCAGCTTCCAGGGAACACCACAGGTTGTTTTCAAGGAAATACCGTTGATGACCTGTGTGAAAGCTCCTTGTGAGCCAATAATAATAATAATAATAATAATAATAATAACAATAACAATAATAATAGAGAAATTTGAAACAAAAGGAAGACTAAGACTATACAATGATAAAACAGCTGAAAATTTAGGGGAAATCTTTGAATGTGCCAACCAAATCACATAACTACGAGGGGCGTTCAATAAGTAATGCCCCTGACCCACTTCCCATAGGAGTAGAGCAACGAAACTTGGCACAGTTATTAGTCTTTCTCTACATAGGAACCACCCAGAGTTATGCATTTATCCCATCGTTTGATGCACCTCTAGAGACCGTTTTTGTAGAACACCCTAGGTTGGTCCTCCAACCACGGCGTGATTTCAGAAATCAAGGCTGCATCATCTGGGAAACACTTTCCTTTCAAAAACAACATGGCTCGGAAGAGGTGAAAGTCAGAGGGTGCAAGGTCAGGAGAGTGGGGAGAATGGGGAAGGATTTCATAACCACACGCCCGTGCTTCTGATCTGGTGATATGCGAGTTGTTGACCGGAGCGTTGTCCTGCAGGAGAAGGATACATTTGCTGATCTTGCCCCGCCTCTTGATTTTGATAGCTTCCCTTAATTTCCTCAAAAGTGAAGCATAATAGGCTCCTGTAATTGCGGTACCCTTTTCCAGGAAATCTGTCATCACTACTCCGTCCTGGTCCCAGAAGACTGTGAGCATGACCTTGCCAGCGGAGGGCTGCACCCTTGCCTTCTTTGGAGGTGGTGAGTCCAAGTGCTTCCACTACATTGACTGGGCTTTAGTCTCTGGATCATAGTGATGGATCTAGGTTTCATCCTGTCTTATCTTGTCTTTTATCAGTCTTTTGAAAAACTTTGACTCATCTTCTTGGCACATCTCCAAATTCATCCTGGAGCTCTCGACGCGTTCTCGCTTCTGGAATGGTGTGAGCAACCTGGGAATCCATCTGGCAGACACCTTATGCATATGCAAATGGTCATGAATGATAGTTTCCACAGACCCTGTACTAATCTTGACATCTTGGGCTATTTGGCGAATAGTAATGTGTCGATCTTCCAAAATAGCAGCCTCAACTTGACGGACAGATGCCTCATCAATGGCAGAAGGGGGCGACCAGGTCTGGGAGCTGTTTCCACAGACTTCCGGCCATGTTTAAATTCACGATGCCAGCGTTTTACAAGGTCATATGATGGGGCATTATCACCATAAGTTTCTTTCATTTCATCAAAAGTCTCCTGTGGTGTACGTCCTTTCAAATACAAAAACCAGATCACTGCTCGACATTCAACAGGCTTCATTTCACACCTGACTCAATTCAATCACCTGTAAAATAGAAATCACAATTAGTTCAGAGCTGTAATTTGCCAGATAACCTGTAGAGATATAAATCATTGCACATGCAAAATTTCAACTAGATCAGACAACTGAAAGTTGGTCAGGGCATTACTTATTGCACGCCCCTCGTATGAAGACTTAGCTACAAGGAAACTGCAGTAGAAGTAAAACAAAATGGCAGAAGAAGCAACACAGGAAACTAAGAGAACTGAAACTTCATTACATCTTGTAAAAAAAGAAAAGAAAAGAAGCATCTGTTTCTGTTTATACCGCACAAAATAACTGAAGGGTCAAGGGGAATGGAAAGACCGAGGGAGGAGAGCATTAAGTAAACCTTCACTGGAAAAGTGCGAATAATACTGGAATCTGGGAGAAGCTTATTGCCACTGAAATCCCAGTGAAGACCAATGGTTGTTGGCAGAAAAAAATCAATTGTAAATGACTGTTGCGATGATGTAAAGTCATTTGCAAAGGTTATCAAAAGAGGTGGAGAAAAGAAAAAAAGTATCTTAAATATTAGTTTTTTATGATCTTTTCAAAATGTTATTATCCGTTTAGAAAAACTTTTATACAGCAAATTTTTTTATGAGAAATTTTTTGTTGTGAGAAATTTTTGTGTTTTTTGCTATAGAATTTGAAATATTCATTTCATTGATGTGCAAAAAATGTGTTTTGTTTTGGAAGTAGAAAGAGTGATTGTGATGAAAAAAACTGCTATAAATAAAAAAAACAATTCCTGTTTTACCTTCGACAAGCTTCGACGAAAGCTTTTTCATCAGGAGATGCTGCTTGATAGTTATAGTTCTCCCCTGTTTCACATAATGTATCATCTACTTCTCCAAATGTTTTATGTGGACGGTCTACTCTCACAGTGTGGCACAATGCGAGAACTGTGAAGAATTCTATTTCTTTCTCCTGTTATAGAATAAACATAAGAAAATATTGGTTGATATATTGGAACTATGAACATGCAAACAAAGTAAAGATTTCTTTATGTGAAACGTTTACATGCCAAGTTTTAATTCCAGATGAATCCATTTTATTCACATTTCAGCTTGAACACTTACTTCATAGGTCCTAGATATGACCTTAAACTATATCCGATGGTGAGGCCCTAGCTTGCGGGCTTTGGGGAGTGTGGAGCCACCCTTTAATTGCCATTGCTCCCAGGTCCACTCTAACTCAGAGTGGTAGTACCTGTTAGGGTCCCAACTACGGGTTAAATAGAAACCGACTTGAAAAATATAAATATATTCTATTAAAAAGATTTTCTTCAAAATCACTGGATTCGGCATTAAATAACCTGAAAAAGGTTGATATGCCGTAAAACAAAAACAACCAACCAACCAACTTACTTCATAACATGGCACCAAATTAGAAGAAAGAATCCTTTCGGCCAACCTGTCCTTCAGAGGGTTAGTGAGATTTTAGATGCTTTATGCACTCTGCATCTCATCGTTCCACTTTCTGCATAAACTTAATAATACACATGGATACCCTAGGCACGAGGGTGCTTGGAAGACCAAGAAAAACTAACTTATGTGCATACCGACTTGTATCAGCTTGATGGAAAGACTGCATGGAGTGCCGGCATGAGATGTTGCCTGATATTGCTCATCCAAGAGTCCGGAACACTCACATCACCTTAAATACTAAAACTTGATGGTGGTGGTGGTGGTGGTGGTGGTGATGATGATGATGATGAGGAGGAGGAGAAGAAGGAGGGGAAGAGGAGGAGGTAATAGAAGTATCATTTGTAGATGTAGGATTTAAAAAGAAAATATCTCTACATGTTCGAGTTTTTCGTTTTACTAATTTCATCTTGATAAGTTTTATCATCAGTATTCAGACCATCATTAATAGATCACAAATTACAACAAAAGAAATACTCAGTAGAGTTTTAAATTGCATTTCTTTTATTTTGAAAAAAAAAAAGCATATATCACTCTTCTAAAAGAGCTTAAAGATAAACAAAAGGTTGAATCTAACAGACGTGAAAGAAGTAAATAGACTCCCTTCAAAAATGATTCATAAATGTTTAAATGTTTAATGTCTTGTTCGTCGAAGGTCAGTTCTCAGAGCCTTACAAGACATGTGTAAATGTTGAAGCATCAATATTTTATATTAATTGAGATTTTTTTTTTTTTTTGGTGTTTCAGATATGAATGTCATATATATCATATATCAATATTTAAGTATGGCAGCGGACAAAAAAAGTATTATAATTCTCAGAGTCTTAAAGTTATAAGCAAATCTGCAGTTGGAATTAATCACTGCAAACTTCGGGATTCCACTTTCCATTGTAAACTGAGTTATTCTGTGACGGAAAATAATCAATATTATCTTGCCTAGACCCATCAAGACCTTCTGATAGCAGTTTTAATAATTAATCATAGTAAGGACATCTATTTACTTTCATGTCTGTGTACATTGCATTCGGAATAGCATTTTGTGTTGCGTCAAAAACAAATATCAAATCTAACTTGTGACCTTTGAATCCTCAAATGATCCAATCTTTTCTGTATCACAACCTTTTTAGTTAATCTTGCATTTTTGTCTTAAGAATTCTAAAAATATTGCATCTAATAAATTTGGGGTTATGTTTAAAACATTTACATCTAATGGAAAAACGTAAAACCTTGCTTGAATTTTCAATTTACTTTGTTCATAGACAATATATTGTTGCTGTAAGTCAAATTGTGCTTAATCAGTTACGATAAACTGAAGGAATTTAAACAGAATATAAAGGTGAAAGATAGTCTCTGTTGACGGAAACAAATAACGTTCCCACCACTGGAACTTTATTACATGGTATACTTTTCTCCATCATGTTTACCACTAGATCTTAATCACATGGTAGACTTTTTACCGACAACAATTCAATACTTACCTCGAAAACAACATGCTTACAACTGGAATTTTGTTATATGGTATACTTTTCCCCGACGCTACTGCTACCATTTTCAATACTGATCTCAATCATTCAATAATCTTAACCCTTTGAGCGCTAAAACGTCACTGTCGATTTCAATTAAGCTAGCCTTTCACTGATAGCAAAGCATGCCGTTCACATGTAGTCAATGTGTATATATACTCCCATTCCAGCATGTACTTTTTTTTTCACATTAAGCTTCTACATGATAGGCAAAGACAGGTTTTTATTTTTAATGTAAGTCGGAAATCATAATTAGTAATTCAGCTAGGAACAAAGTGTAGTATCTGTTCAGATACTACATTTCACCTTTTCTGTCCTAGATCAGTGGAGGAGGAGTCCTTCATGACTGAGACAATTTTTATTTTTGTTCCTATCCAGAGTGCCCCTTTATGGGGAGCCGGATTTTCCCCACATTGAAAACCGGCCTTGTGTCTAACTCTGCTCTCATGATGAGCAAGTAAATATGAACAATAAATAATAAAATAATAAATCAGATGAATAATTGTAATACCTATAGATAAACAATATAACTGTACTTAATAAAAGGATAGGTTATAGAGAGAAAAAGGTAACATGATAGAAATTAGAATGTATGCAAATTATAAGCTTTTATTTCACGGGGGGGGGGGTCTATTATTACTCTGCACAGGTAATATGAATAAAGATCTCTTTTTAAAGAATTGTGCTTTTCATTTCAGGTAAAAAGAAAATAAGAAAATAGAATTGTGTCTTATATTGGTTTCGTTGTTTTGTTTTACGGCATACCAACCCTCTTTGGGTTATTTAATGTCAAATCCAATAATTTTTTAAAAAGCTTTTATGCTTCAAGTTCTTTATATTTTCAAATATTTATTCATGATGTTTAGTTTGGTTGTTTTGTAGAGGAAAATTGTTGTTTTGTTTTTTACTTTACAGAACATGATTGAGTTTTGCAACGGGAAAGGGGAAAAAAAACAATAACGTCAACATTCAGTGCATTTTAGCTCCAGAAACTAGTATCTTCAGACAGCCTGATCTGGTAGCATCAGGCATCTTATATTTGAGAATATTTTTAATATTTTCAAAAAATAAAATTTCGGATGACAATTCTGAGAGGCATCATCCAAATTAAAGATATTAAATTCTTACATTTAACTTAAATACGGGTTTTGGTTGGACATCACAGATTTCAGGCTTTTCACACAACTTGTTGCAATAATCTAGAAAGCATTTGCCAGCAATCGTGCATTCTCGAAACTGCATATCATTTTCTGTTAAAGTTCCTGTCTTGTCTGTAAACAAGTATTCCACCTGAAAAATAAAAAAAAATGAATATAGTTTTTTGTTTTTTTTCATATTTGCATCATAAATATTCATGTTACACATATTGTCATGAGTTATAGAATCTTTCCATGGTTTTTCTTATCTATTTTTTTTTTTCTTTTAAACTTTTTCACTCCAAACAAGGCGTGTTGCCACTTGGACATAAGAGTTTACTATTTGGGGTCATATCTGCAGGAGACTGTAGAAAGTTGAGTAGCAAGATGTCTGTTCGCATTACATGTTAGTACGGTCAGGGAAGCAGGAAATAGGGAGGGAATTCCAAAGTCTAAAAGTCTGAGGGAAGAAGACTTCCCAGCATTTAGGGACCTCAATAGTGAAGAGATAAGACTTTGCTACTTGTTGGGTTAGTCGAGAGTATGTACCTCGAGGGGGCACGTGCTACAAGTTCATCAGGGCACATGGTATTAAATAACTTGTAAAACAGGCAAAGGGATGCAACATTGTGGTGATGGGACAGAGGTTGGAACTTGGCCAATTGTGTGGGACCTATTAAATTTGAGACTCTTTTTTGGATCCTGTGTAAGAGGGAAAGACTAGTGATGGCTGCATCAACTCAGATGTGGTAACAATATCCCATAGGAAACTCAAATCGTTTTGGAATATTCTTTTGCTGACACACAATACACATATTTACGATTCATTGAAATTATTTGACAAAAAATAATCAAGTGCAACAAGCCATGCAAAGAGTTAAGTAGAAGATATTTACATCCATATATAGTTTTAATGTTTGTCAAGATCACTTTTAACCTGGATATGGTAGTCATTGTTACAGTCGCTTCTGACAGACTCAACATGGATAGAGAATTTTGTTTTTCTTCTGTTGTGATGAAACCGATAATAGTAATCTTTTAAAGGTATTCACAAAGACCGTGATTAGGTATTGGGATGAAAAATTCTAAATGTAAATTTAATTTCCCATGGATGATGTTGTATGCCAGAATCAAGTCTCCTTGCTTCCTGTGCTGCTTTAATAAAAATAGATTTTGGTTTTGTAGTCGCTCTTTGCAAGTAAGCTTGGATAGTCCCATCACCACCCTGTTTGTTAACTGTTTAACACAATTCATATATATATATTGGCTCATTTAGCATAGTCGTAAAACTGTTCACTAATGGGCAGGGACACCAGGGTTCAATCCTCAGTTGAATTTTTAAAATGGTACTTGATACCCCCTTGCTAAATATTCAATATTATAGTGAAAAGGAAAGTAAAAATTGGATATTAAGTTTACTTTCAGCAACCTTGTAACTTTCATTTCCTTTATTTTATCCTTTAGTGCTCACATTCCATGAGCAATGTTTCTTACAAAGGGGAAAGAATTGCTGTTTTATTTATCCATCTAACAGTTATCGTTTATGTTTTATTTATCCATCTAACAGTTATCGTTGGCTATTTTTTTTTTTTACCTTTAAGTAGTATTTTTTAACTCCTTACATCGAGTGGCCTCCTGCCTTGTCAGGAGCGATTTCCATTAAAAAAAATATAAAGGAAGGGTCAAAGACAAGTGGAGTAATCCTGGTAATGAAGTTGGTCCCTACCCTATATCTCGGTGTAGAAGCTAATTAAAAAGAAGCCTTTGGGTTACCCTCGACTATAATTAGTCATTCACCTTACTTTAAGAATCTCACTTTACTTTATATACAAGATGATTAATTAATTGGATTCTTTTTGATCTTATAAATCCACTTTTATTTATTATCTGATCTTCCATAGTCAGGTCCGTACCGATTGGTATATATATTATTCCTTAATTGGAATTCATTTTTGAGATGAGCATTATATATATTAATTTATTTTTATTTTGGACTATTATTCTCATCTTTATTGGTTGTTGTTTTTCACAATGTTTGCCGAAATGACTAATAAAGATGAGAATAATAGTCTGAAAGAATCCAACCTTGACCGCCCTTCGGGGCCCGTGGTGCAGTTGATAGAGACGTTGAATCTCTATGGTTCCAGATAGACATTGTCTGAAGATATCGGTTTCAATCCTACCCAAAGCGTGTCAGAGGTTTACTTGGCCAAAAACGTGTTGAGACGAAAACAACTACGGATGGCAGTGATTGCTGAGAATGCAGTTAGGAAATTCGAAGTTCCTATCCGTCGTGGTTACCACCTGATGAAGGCCAGAGGAATATGGGCCGAAACGTTGTGAAAAACAACAACCAATAAAGATGAAAAACAACAATTAATAAAGATGAGAATAATAGTCCGAAATAAAAATAAATTAATATATATAATCCTCATCTCAAAAATGAATTCCAATTAAGGAATAATATATGACTATAGAGTATTTCAACTAATCAAAATGATCGTAGTTTTTTTGTTTTTTTTCATGAATGAATCATATAAATATATATTTTGGTATAAATGTGTGGAAACAAACGGTAAACCGAACACTTTTTCGTATGGTCTTCTTCTCTTTCATCTTCTGGCCGTGTTGTCATCTCTCACATTGTCGCACATGGGTTCACAAGTATAAAAAAAATAAACAACTCAAAGCACAAACTCGAGAGAAATGAGACTCCAACACATTCTGTACATATCACTTGTGTGTGTGTGTGTGTGTGTGTGTGTGTGTGTGTGTGTGTGTGTGTGTGTGTGTGAAACATGATTGCAAGAAACTACATTCTAAGCACTAAGCTTCACATCTACGTCTTCTGTCGAGGTCGTATTCGTCAGTTAATGCCAGATGATCTCGATCTGCTCCAAGCCACAAGTTATATTCTACTGTGTTGCTGTAAAACTAACTCTAAATATATTGACCTCTATTGTTTGGTCCTCTTTCTTAATAACTGCCACACCTTGATTAACAATCTTTCAGCTTTCCTTTCTGTGCCTTGGTGAACAACTTTCTATTATCTTTCTACTAAGCTCACTTCCTATAACCTTTATTCTACTGATCAACTTATTACATCTTTTTATCTTGTGATAGTTTTTCCATTTTTTTTTTTTAAGTCTAACATTTTTTTTTGGGGGGGGGAGAACGTCGATAGTATCACTCATGTATCGGTTTAAAAAATGAAAGAAAATAAACAAAAAGAAATGCAATGCAATTTTGTTTTCTCATTTTAGCTTTCAATTAATAATTGTGTACAGTGTGGAACGATAAAATTGTCGCCCTAGAAAAGACAACATGATTCCATTTCCGGTTGATGAAAAACGGTTTTTGTTTTTTGTTTCAGGCCATCTACTAGTTGGCCAGTTGAGTACAAATCCCAAGAGTAATAGAAGCCTTCTATCATGTCTAGAGGCAACACAATATTCAACAAGTGAGATCAGAAATGCACTGCTTATAACTCATGCTCTCTATCGATCCAAGTAATGACAACAGGACCATTGCCAGCACCCTCAAAATGCAAATCCGGATGGTTCAACGCTTAAGGGCACAGGTCAATGATGTTTCCGGCCATGGTTATGGTCTCTGTTGTGGTTTCAAGCGAGGGCCACATCGTGCCTCCTCAATCTCACATCTTTAAAGTCGGCTTAAAAGTCCACACCAGTATACCTGGATATGCTAAAGAGTGTGGTGATCTCCTGGTGCAATCAGGTGGCCGCTGGCAGACCCTGGATGTAGCAGTAGGATTCAGCGCCAGTCTACATGTCCAAAGAGACCGTCAGGTTAGGGTTAGGCTTGACTCCAGAAAGAGTTCTATGACTTTGTACCCTTTTTCACTGATTTCCCCTCCTCCCCCATCTAAACCCACTGGACTACTTCATTTGGTCATACATCGAGAACATCACCAGCATGACCTCTCACAATACCAAAGCCAACCTGATCGCCGCCATCTACAGAGAATTTGCCAAGCTCCTGCCAGCGCTTATGGAAAAGGCATGCTTCCAATTTCGGACTCATATTGAAGCGGTAATTGAGGCTGAAGGCGGCTACATTGAATAGATATCAGTTTACTACATAATCAAGTTACCTGAATTGATTTTACAATAAAAGTTTTAAATAAATTTGTGTTTTTTCTTTAGGGCGACAAATTCATCGTTCCACCCTGTAGATTAGTACTTTGTAAACCAACAAAATGGTCTCTTAATGATTGCAGATTAATGCAACATCATTCCGAATATACTTAACAAAATTTATACCCAGTATAACACATTTTTTCTAGGGTTAAACAGATAGTGGCCTTGCTTCTGTCGTGTTGAAGAATGGTTCTGTTTAGTTCTATGAGGCCGACATCACATGCCATAAATTCCATTCTTGAGAAGGTTTTAGTTTATTGCTAATTGCTTGAAGCAACTTGGAAAGTCGACAGGACTGCTCAAGCATTTTTTTTATTGGTTAGAGTGCTCTTCTTCTAATGAATTGGCTTTTCAAAACCATACCTTACAATGTGTCTAACTTGGCAAGGATGTAAATAAAACAGAGAGTAAACAGCATGAATGCAGATAGAATTAATATAAATTACAGGTTGGGCCAGACGAAGCAGAATTCAGAATAATTGAGAAATAATGCAAGAAATATGTAGATTATTGTTGTATCATTTAGAATGAAAAAACGATACTAACTTCTTTGTAAACCCTTCGTCATGTGATTTTTGTAATCTGTATTGTATTCTCCTTAATTTAGATGCATGTCTGTTTGTCTGTCTGTCTGTCTATCCATTTCACTTTTTTTCAGAAACTACTGGCTGAAATTTTGTATCGACTATTGTTATGATAAGGTGCGGCGAACTGAGTATTATAGTATCCATTCGATGCACAGTTATGAATTAATATGGATTAGTATTTAATGATTAAATAAGCACAAATTTAACCATAAGCAACCATCGATTTGGCATAAAGCACTTATTCTAAATCAACGGACTATAACTTTTGCTTGTTTTTAATGAGTTAAAAAGTCTAGTTCCTTTTGATTTTCAAATCTCTACAAATAATGAAGAAGTCATTAAAGCAAGAAAGATTCTCACCCAATGTAGATAATATAATGATAAAGAATAGATGTAAAAATGTCCGACTTACTTGTCCTAATTCTTCATTGAGATCTGAAGTATTTGCTTTGGCAGCAATATTTGTTCTTTCATCATACATCATTTTATCCCAACCAATAAACATGGATCCAATAAACTTTTGAACTTCTGCAATGGAAAACACAAAAATAATATCACCAAAATTTTGTGTATGCTGTTTATATTTCTAAATAAAACATTACAGGAGAAGGGAATGTAATTAATCATGCATTGTCTTATATTGAATATCGATACATTGATTTGTATATTAGTTTATGTACGAGGGCATTCCACAAGTAATGTCTCCTATTTTTTATTCTGTCTAAATGGATCAGAGGGGATTGCAAATTGCATTGTTATGACTGAACTTATGCATTCATGACATGAAAGTTTCATCGCTCTGTTGCAGATATTGACTGTGTGAGACTCTAAGAAAATTATTCTTTCTCTTGAACATGCGCCTGAAGAAGAGATGCGCCATTGAATTCCTGGCATTGAGAATGGTGATGATGATGTAGACAAATAAATTTTAGAGCACAAAATGTTGCTCGTTTTAATAGTATCAATCCCGTCTTTGTAGTTCTTCAACTTTTGGATTAAAAAAAATAGGAGGCTTTACTTTTGGAATAACTCTCGTATGACAAAGCATGCTTTAAGCGCCCATGCACAGCCATTGTTCATCGCTGGCAAAAGTACATCATGAATGGTGATGACTATGTTGGAAAATAAATTCTGCAGTATAAAAGGTCGCTTGTTTCAATGGTACAACTACTGTCTTTGTAGATCTTCAACATTTTTAGCTAAAAAATAGGAGGCTTTACTTTTGGAATATATATATATATATATATATATATATATATGCTTTTAATAACTTTTAATAACTGTTAAAATGTTTTTGATTTGTAATGAGGGTATGACCCCCAATGATTTGGACGATTTTATTTATAACTACAGTTAAGATAATCAACCAATGAGAAGCCTCCAATCTCATTGCAAAAGTATTGAATTTTGGATGTAAGTCAATTTACTTCCAGTCTCTGTCTTGAAACAACTGAACCACTGCTGATCCAGACTACATTGATTCTTCACTGCAGTCTTTGTTATTAAGAATTACTCACAACTCGAGATCGTGACTGCATTGATTCTTCGCCGATTTGATTTACTACCGCCACCTTTGTTCAACATAATGGCTCAACACTTAACAATAACAATATTTTTAAAAAATGGGTAATAATTTTCATGATTCTTTTTTCATTTAAAATGCTCTACTAATCAACACATTCTTTCAATGTGACCAAACAAACGAAGTCTTCTGTTCTGTAAACTTAGTTGGTATGATCACCTTGAAAGAATGAATGAGAGTTCTTGCGTTAGTAGATGTAGAACAGTTGAGTTAACAGGGTCTGTTGGCAGGGAAAGGCTAACGAAAATAAGGGAAGGAGTTATACAGATAGAATTCAGAGAAAACGAGATATAAATAAAAAACCTGAAGTTAGTTTAGAAATCAATTGTAAAAGCCGTCCAACACATGCCAGTATGTAAAACGGACGTTAAACCGATGATGATGATGATGATGATGATGATGATGATGATGATGATGATGATGATGATGATGATGATGATGATGATTGTAATAACATTTCCTAAGCTTTTCATTTAATAATTGAAAATTATTTCAGTTCATAAGAACGTACACAGTTCCAAATCGAATAATTATCAGTACTAATTCCATGAACAAAGCTTCTTTCCCAGAACTGCCCGCCTTTGGAACACTGTTCCGCTGGCATGCTTCCCGGTTGAATATAACATAATAGCCTTCAAATCTAATGTAAACAAGTTTCTGTTAAGCCGTTCTAAATAATTAAATTCTACCCAATTTACATTATAAGTGATTACTACACCACCATCTTACATTCATTGACCCTCGAGTGACCTTTGGGCCTTGATAAGCAGTGACTCCCAAATAAAAAAAATTGAATTAACCAAGTTATAGCTAATTTGTTTTCTGACGAGAAAAATGTAGACAATGACAATAAATACTAACCAGCATTATTTATTGTTAATTCAAAATAAAATATTTGATTTTTTTTTACAAATAAAATGCTAAGACTTTATAATTATTTACTATTCTAAATTAACATAAGAAACGCTATAAATAAGGCGAGGAAATATCTAAAAACAAATTAGTCAAGTTCAAAATGAATGCAATTAGAAATGGAAACACAGAATTGGTGAATTCATGAATGAAGTTAAAGTAAAAGAAAAAAAATATCTTCCTGCAAAACTGTCATTAATAAAAGGTGGAACGATAAAATTGTCGCCCTAGAAAAGACAACATGATTCCATTTCCGTTTGATGAAAACCAGTTTTCTTTTTTTTGTTGTTGCAAGCCATTTACTAGTTGGCCAGATCCCAAGAACAATAGGAGCCTTCTATTATGTCTGAAAGTGATACAATGTTCAGCAAGCGAAATTGGAGCCACACCGCTATACAACTTATGCTCTCTACCAATCCAAGTTATGACAATAGGACCAAAGTTTTCGGCCACGGTCGTGATCTTTGGTGTCGTTTAAAGTAAGGGCTACATCATTCTCCCTCACATCTTCGAAGTCAGCTTGAAAGTAACACCAAAGTGTACCTGGATGTGCTAAAGAGTGTGGTATAATCAGGTGGCCGCTGGCAAACCCTGGATGTGGCAGCAGGATTCAACGCCGGCCCATAAGTCCAAAGAGACCCAGGCTTGGCTTTAGAAAGAGTGCTACGACTTTGTACCCTTCTTTCACTGCTCCCCTCCTCCACCGACTTGAACCAACTGGACTACTTCTGTTACGTTGTGGTGGTGGGGTATAAGGTCTACATATATGTAAGGCACTGTATATAAAGTGCGTTGGATACATGATGTGTAATGTATATCATGAAGATCCTTCATGTTATCTAGCGTTTATAAATCCTTGTGGATATGTGCGCGGCATGGGTTACAGAACATTTACAATACGGAACACAGTTCTGGGTGGTTATGCATCTTGCTAATAAAGAAATCATACCTTCGTTCATCCAGATCTTGGTTGATGAATCTGCCAAAAGCTGCAATGTACATTTCTTCACTAGGTTTCCTTGTTGGAAGATTGCACGCTTGTCTTAGACTCTGCTTTACACACGTACAGGGCCGTAATGGCCCTGTCTCCAACACTCTCTTTGTCCATCTAAACCTCTCTCTAGCTCTGTCTCCCTCTTAACTCCTAACTCTCTTGTATATATGTAACTATTCCTTTGTGCTTACATCACTCAACGTAAGACCCACACACGTAGACCCAGACTGTGACCTTCAGTCACGTTTTCTGGCCAACTTTATTGTTTTTGTCCATTGGTTTGAAAACCCACTCTGCTGATGTTCACCAGATTCTTAACTTGTTATTGTTTCTTAGTTAACCAAAATATTTTGCTAAACATTCTTTTGTTTCAATCACATTCTCTCTGCATACCTTTTTCTACATAACAGCTACAAAACAATAATAATGTTCATTATCTAACATTTTACTTTTTAATAATAATTGTTCATGTTCTAAATCAACTACCAGCAAGGCTACTCGATGTTGCCCCAGCATAACAAAACATTTCGTTTGGTCATACGTCAAGAACATTACCAATATGACCTCCCACAACACCAAAACCAGCCTAATCCTCGCCATCTGCCGAATATTCACTGAACTCCTGTTGATGCTTGTGGAAAACGTATGCTCCCAGTTCCAGACCCATATCGAGGTGGTGATCGAGGCGGTAATTGAATAGATGTCAGCTTTACTACATAATCAAGTTACCTGAATTGATTTTTTCAATAAAAGTTTTAAAATATAGCTGTAACGTTGTTTTCTTTAGGGCGACAATTTTATCGTTCCAACCTGTATTATTCTTCATTATTTATAAAATGATGGTACTTTGCAACCCTCATTATTAATCATCAAGATACTATCTCACCGTTGACCTAGCAAGCTCATTAACCCTTATCCTCAAGTGGCCTTTGTGCCTTGATAAGTGGTGACTCATTGGTAAAACAAAAATAAATAAATAATGATAGCATTAAGGAAGGATTCGAAAGAACTTAAAATAAATGGAATTTTTATTAAAAGTGTTGGACATACAGGACAATATCGTTATGTTCTCGCCCATGAGCGATCAAGAATGCAAATAAGTCAAATGTCTTCCCGTACATATGTGCGTTGTTGTCTATATGGGGTCTTTTTTCCAGAAGCACTCTTTCTTGTCATCGTTTCATGTGTGACCGTGATCACCTTGTCTGTTTAACTAAACCAGGAGTTCTCAACCAGGATCCACATGGCCCCTAGCTATCTATCAAATATTTCTGGGGCTCCACAGGCAAAATATGACAAATTAAGGGTCCACAATCATATTTTGGTGGTCTATGAATAAACCCCACTCATGATGGTTTTTACTATTAAAAATTTAATCTCTACTGTAATTTTGGTTTGACATGAAAAAACCCGAAGTAGACATTCAAACGAATTTGAATGTATTTTCTAGATTTTAAAATATTTCCACAAAATTGTCTTGAAAGCAATAAAAAAGAAAAAAGTGATAGGAGTTGGTTTTAAATATGCGCTTCAGGCAGTCGGTGCTTTTCCTATTATATTATCTGTCTGACCTTAACCGTCCCGTACTATGACTAATAGTTATTGAGGGGTCCACCAAGAAAAAAAAGGAAAAAGGGGTCCATGGGTAAAAAAAGGTTGAAAACCACTGAACTGGATGAATAAACTACTCATGCATGAAAAACACAAGGAGACTTTGCTGAGTTTTTCAAGGCTTTATTGAAGAGAATTTACTTATGGAGAGAGAGAGAGAGAGAGAGAGAGAGACTAATGGCTATTGCTTAACTCCTTAAACTTACTTTCTATTGAACAAAATGGTTGACGTGCAGACGGGCAGTCATCATTAAAATTCAACTTAGATTATTTCTACATCGTTTGCGTAGCTGTGTGATTGACTTCCAACGGAGAGACTGACTAAACCCCTTAGTTTTCTCTTGCTAAAAACGTGACGTCATTATATCATAATTGTTCGACTGTTTTGTCTAGGAAGTTTGATCAGCTGACCTCGATTCATTACGTCTCTCATCTCTGAGTACAATTACGTTTACAGCAATGTTATCCTATCATGTACTAATGTGACTCTTACCAAAATTCACACTAGCTAACTTAATCGCTATTTACTGATGTAGGGTCCCTACAATGTAATAATATTTCTCCTTGTGTCTATTTATAACAGATGATGATCAACATCGGGGATGAATGCACTAAACTTGAACAAAACATATTACAAACAAGCATAATTAGATGAGAAGGGAGGAATTCATTCAGAATTGGACAAGCCGCAATTTCATCATGCAGAACAATATATGTACACAAACCTGAATATGTCATTTAAAATGAAACATAAAATCCTTTGGGACTTTGAGCTTCATACAGATCACTCAATATAGACCAGATCTAATTACAAAGAACAAAGAGAGAGAGAAAAAAAATTGTCAGATGCGGATGTTTTTAATTTAAGGCGTATGATTGAAAGAAAGGGGGTGGGGGATGTTTGGATCTTCCCGGTAAAAAGACGGTATTCTAGACGATGAAATTTATTGTTGTGACAACTATTGTTAGGTTAATTAGGTATCGAAAAACCTGTTAAAACAACTGAAATAACATTAGATAGGAAGAAAATTTATCAAAACATTGAAAATAGAATGTCTGAAAACAGCTGAAATATTGAGAGAAATATGGAAGAGACGTCATGTAAGTTTCTGCGGT